>NC_079506.1:21731928-22031928 GCF_030052815.1 Hevea brasiliensis
AATACCAACTTGAAATCATAGTTTGCTATCCAAACATAACTTTTTTTTTTTTTTTATTAGAGGTATAATAAATTAAATAATAATTACAGGTTATGGTAATCTTTGTTGGGAATATATAAGTAAATTCCCACATCTAAAAAAAGATAGGATGAATTGAGCGGTAGATATATAAGTTTGAATGCACCCATAGACTCATTGCCTGTAAAGTTTTGGACGTTGGATGTATTATCAAGCTCATGAGTGTGTTCTTTCACAAGGCCCATCAAAATAATGATTCTCCCTAGGGGCCTTTTGGGCCCCAAATCTCTAATAAGTGGACGTAAAGTATTGATTTAGCAAGGATTCCAGTATTGCTTTGACATGTGGATGAAAGAGTCAAGAGGACTTCCGTTGAAGTCCCAACGGAGAAGGAAGGCTCTTAAAGGTGCATGCTCAAGTGCGCCACCTTTCCTTTATTTTATTTATTTAATTTTTTTAATTATGTTAGTAGTTTAGTGGGCTACTGAGTCTTTAGCTTTCAGTTGCCTAGTTTATTGGTTACTGATTCTTTAGTTGGTAGTGGGTTTGTTTTCCCACGTTCCTATAGACGTGGGAGAACATTACACTAACGTTCATCTCTTGTAAGCCTATAAATAGGCAATCATTTCATTGAATAAAAACACGCCAGTCGAGCAGCAATTCATTTCTCTTCTTGTGAGGTTCCTCTAAGTGTTTCCTTCTTTTCACACACACACACACACACACACACATATATATATATATATATATATATATATATATATATATATATATATATATATATATATTTTCAACAACCTTCTCATTTTCTCACAATAATTATGAATAATCTTAGAATCAGTAGATAGGACGACTCAAACTTAAGACCTCTATACTCTCTGTACCTTAAGGTGAAAAAACACCGATCAAACTACTCTTGTTAAGGGCAAAGACAAAATTTCATTGAAAGCCAAATGCATTACTTGACTTTTGAACTTTACCTGAAAAGTTACTTGTTACCTCAATATTTAGTTAAATCCTTTTTGACACTCAAATTTATAAAAGTTTAATTATTTAGCCTTTATGATAGGTGAACCTACTAACGTAACTTACACACACTTTTAATGTGGACATTAATGCTTCCTTGTATTAACTTCTTTGGATAATATGATAAATTATGTTTAATTGAATAATTTAAAAGACATAAGAAAGAATAAAAATTAAAAAGAAAGGATGAACCCAAACGCGATAACGATAGTCCACCCCTTTTGGCTCTTGAGGATCCCTCTGCACTTCAATTCTCTTTCTTCTTCTCCTTCTTTCTTTGTTTGGCAGCACTCACCAACTCCAACCACTCTAGAAATCGACCCTCTTCCCTTTGGTGACGTTGGCAATGGTAGGGTAATGTTTAGATGACATTAATGACAGCGCTAAAGATATTTTTCCCTCTTGATAATATTACACTATAGGATAGAATCTTTATGTGCCCATACCGACTATTTTAAGAGACCAATAATAAACACCGATCAACTCCTCTTGGCCCTAATTTCATTTTCTGATCAACAGTGCTCGATTTGATGGAGTTTTTTGGCGAGCAGATGAGAAAGAACTAGAGCAAGAGAGAGAATTAATCATCTTCAATCGCCTAATTGAGTATGCATTTACGCACAGGAGCAGAGCTACATGTGAGCTAGAGGGGACCAAGGCCCCTAATATAATATATAAAAAATTATTTATTAGTAATTATAAATTCAATTAAGTATACATTATAATTAAATATTATTTATTATCTCAAAAAATATATATTTTTAAATGATAAGTAAATATAAATAATTATTAAATTAATCGTTAAGTTTCTTCTACCCCTCCAAAAATTATCATCAAACTCCGTAATTGTTCATACATTTTACTGATCAGAATTTCAAGAGCTTAATAATTACAATTTTTTTTTCTACATTTTAAATATCAAATTTGATACACTTAAATATAAAATTATCAAGTAACTTTCTGTGTAAATATAAAATCAATAAATATCGATTCGGTTCGGTTTTAAACCGATCAAATCGAAATTTATAAATTAAGCATTTGATTTGCAATTGGGTTCAGTTCGGTTTTAAATTGATCAAACCTAAATCTTAGGGTTCGGTTCGATTTTCTTTGATTTCCTTGATATATATATTAATAATTTCGGTTCGATTCGATTTTTTTTAATTTTTTATGAAAATAATCGAACTAAACGGATTAACCGAAATTATCAAAATTATAAATCGAACTAAACTGATTAAACCGAATTAACTCGATTCGGTTTGATTTTCCAGTTTAAACCGAAAACTGCTCTCCCCTAATCACATGTCAAATGTGTTTCATGCGATATATATATATATATATATATATACCAATTGACTCTAAAGCGGCTTAATGAATAATTGACCACCTCAGAACCATTCAGCAAACATCATTCAGCTTAGCCATTTTTTGACCTTAAATGCTAATGCGTGTCATGAGACATTGCTTTCAGTTAAAGGCTGTGGACCATGCCCCGTTTTCAGTGGCTCCAAACATGTCATGTGAAATGGCTCTCATTGGAGAATTGTACAGTTGATGGGTCTTTCATGACAATGTTGGTATTTGGATAGCTAGCTACTTAGTTAGACTTGGAATTTGCAATTCAATGCAAGCTGATTTTCAGGTCCTATTTCATGCTCTTACTTCGGCTTGGAATCTGGGCTATTGGAAGGTGGAGGTGAACTTGGATTCCAAAGTGGTTGTGAAGTTGCTCTCGATGTGCAAGATAGGAGGCTTGTGAACTAAATTGTTCATTGTGGTGGGATATTGAATCAACCTTGGCAGGTGACCCTTAGTCATTGCTACAAAGAAGCTAAAAGGGTGGCGAACAAATTGGCTAATTTGGCAGTGGAGGCTAGTTTGGACTGTCATTTGCTACGAACCCCTCCTGGTGGGATTTTGAATCTTGTTCGTTGGGATAGGTCACAGGGTATGCGCCAGCCCAAAGTTATTTCCAACATTATAGGCTATGATAGTTTTTTGAAAAAATTTTCTAAGAAAGTTGAAAATTAGTATTTCGTGTTCATATATGTCAATTTTTTTAATATGTTAATTTTTTTTTAAAATTTAACTAGGATTTAGAAAATAGTTTTAAGTTATTTTTCATCTTTTTCCTTTATAATAAACATTTTATTTTTTAAATGAAAAATCATGACTTTTTTATAAATTACATATTAACATTTAAAAAAAAGTTTTTAAATATATTTTGACAATAAGTTACTTTTTTAATTATAAAAGATAAGAATAATTTTTTTATTTTTTAAATTAAAATATTATTTTCTATTATTTATGGGGAGAAACGTTTTTTATATTTTTTCTTGTTTTCTTAAAAACAGAAAAATAAAAAAAATTATTTTCTACAAATAAACATATCTAAGTGATTATGTTCTTTTTGGATTTTTCCTCCTTTTTCAATGGTAGAATCATTTGCCTCGTCTTATTATTCATTATACTTTTCATTTACTACTTTTCGCAATTTCCTTAAATGAATTTCAATTTTAATTTTATTTAATATCTTATTATTTAATAGTAAGATATTAATTATCACAGAAAATCTTTAATTTCTTTATTTTACCTACTAATCAAACTTAATGGATATATTAAATCTTATTTTACCATTTTTTTTCTTTTAGACAATAAAAAAAAAATTATAAAATTTTTGAAATTATGAAAGAATCTCTCTCAGCCTAAGCTTTTTCTGAGATCTATGTAATTTCTAAAAATATGCCTATATATATATATTGAGTTAAAAAAATATAATTAATATAGTTAAAATAATAAATTTTATTATATTTTTTAATATAATTTTAACTCGTATTGGTTCATTAAAAATTAAATAATTTATGTTACTAAATTATTTTTAAAAGTAATAAATTTTATTTTTTTAATGTATATTAAATGGGATGTATTAGTAAATTAATATATAAATTATTATTTTAAAAAAGAAAATGACATATAATTTAAGAAAAATAAAAAGGAAAACTAAACCTATCACTTTGTGGGATGGAAGGAGTATTATCTATCTTTGGCTAATCCATTTGCCTTCTGCTAAGAAAAGACAGTGATAAATTTAGTTTTTGAGAATAAATGATAAATTAGTTGTATATCAATGCACTCCCTTTTTAAGCAAAAGAAAATCATATATATAGAGAAAATACTCTCTAAGTTGTTCTCCAATTTCCTTCGGCCTTTTAGGTTGCGCTGAGCTCATTCCCTTTCGGTGGACCTCCCTTGCCTGTGTTTCTCTAGTTCGGTCTTGGGTCCCCTCCCTTTCCTGATTTAGAATGTATAATTATGCTTTTGGTTGTCTATGTCGTAGATCTTGGCTCTTGGTGATGGTGGTTTCGGAGAAGATCTGTTTCTACGGGAGTTGTAGACTAAAGCTTTGCTTTGATTTGCCACTCTCCTAGGCTCGTTTTGTCCTTTGCTCAATGGGAGGCCTTCGGCACCAAAAGAAGATTTATTGGAGACGTCTCGAAGATCTTAAGAGATGACTATAAAATGTGGTTGCTGGCTCCCGATGACTATATCGAGATTAAGACGCCATAGTCTTGCCTCTATCCTTTCCTAGGTCATTGGCTGTGAGCCTTGTGTTACTTTTTGGAAGTGTTGGCAATGGAGTGTTCTTTCTTGGCTTTGACTGGTTTTGCTCTGTCTTACTAAGTTTTGCAGAAGGATTCTCCCCTCTTAGCTTTCGATGGGTTGCTCTCATCTTGCTCCCAACGACAACAACATAATGTTAGGTTGAGTTTTTTTTCAAGATTTCTACTTAAAATGATAAGCCTTTGAACTTGATTTTTGGTTAAAAGACTATTTTTATATTTTAGGCTTCGGCCTTGATCTCTGTACCTTATCTATTTGTCTTTCATGCAATGAAATCTGTTTTTGAGCTTTTGACTGTACAGGTATTTTGTGACAAAGAATTAACCAGGAAAGGGTGACCTGAAGTAAAATTACGAAAAGAGGTGGAAGTGGCTGAGGTGGAAAACTTTGGTGCAGGCTGCTCTTCACAGTGGCGTGCAGAAATGAGGACGCTAATTATATTAGCGTGCAGGGGGGAGAAAATGGCAGAAAATCTCTGTAAGTAGAAAGTGGGATTTTATTATCATTGGCGTTCTCAGGGCATGAGACGCTATTTTTATTGGCGTCTTGAGTAAATTTTTCTATTAGTTTATCAAGTTTTAGATAAACCAAAATTAATAGGAAATATTTATAATAATAAAAAATATATATTATAATTTTCATAATTTTTTTATAATAGTATATGTTTGAATTTAAAGTGAGAAGTAAGTTATGAATGAAATGAAAGTGTTTTACGTTAATTTATATTTATCTAATGAAAATTATTATTTATGAATAGTTTAGTGAAATGAATGGGAAATAAAAAATTAAAATTTTATATAAAAAAATTTATAAAAAAATTGGAGTTGTAATATATTATACTAAATAATTTAGATAAATTATAATATAACATTATAAGATAAAAGATAAAATATTGAAAAAATAAGAAATAAAAAACTAAATTATGGCATAAATTAACATTTTTATACTAATTGTAATTATCATTTAAAAGATTTAATATTTTAATAAGATTGATGAGAAAAATTTACATTAACCGCAAATAAGAAGGAAAATTTGATATTAATATAAATAAAAATTATATTAACCATATAATATTATATAACTTCTATTATAGTAAATTCCAAGGTGTGCGGGTTCGGTTCGGGGTCTACTTCAGAATTCGAATAAAACAAAAATTTCACTACTGTTCTAATTCCGCTCTTCGTTGTTTCGGTTTTAATTTAGTATAGTTCCAGTTTGATTATTATTTCTTGAAACAACTTTATGTAATTATTTTTTTAAAAAAATCATGACTGGCTAAGGAGTTTGGAGTTATTCCAAATAATATCAATGAATTGATTGTGTTAAGGAATGTAAGAATATTTATATTACGGCTTCTTGGATTTATGTTTCTGAACAAAACAAACTCTTAACCTAATGTTCCTTTCACTTTTGAAGGACATGAGGGAAGTTGCGATATATAGTTCAGGAGGAGTTTGCTTAACATTTTCTTTATCGTGAGTTTATGCCATGTTGCTACCACAGAACAAAGGAGATATTATGGCCCCTTTTCATTTTGCATATATGAGCTTGTGAAAGATTTAAAAGAAGCTCTTCATCTTTAAGAGATTCATCAGCACCTCCTAATGATACACTAACAAATTTATATGAATTTTATCACCGATTAATCTTAAAAATCAATCATTTCAATTTAACATGTACATTTATAATATATTAGTTAATATATTTTTAATAAACAACAAAGAATATTTGACATACATTTTCATTCAGAGTTATTAAAATAGATATTCTCTTGTTACTTTTATAATGTGTTGGTGAAAATTATAAATATTAATATGTTGAAATTCTATTAGCTAACAAAAAATAACAAAATTTTAAAAAATAATATTTCCCATTTATATTAAAAATAACAATATTAAATTGGAGCAGAGATAATTGAGTAGGTTAGATAATTTATTATTAATAATAATAATAGACATAGATGAGAGAGATGATTAAGTAGGTTAGAAAAAATTAGAGCAAAAGTTAACGAGGGAGGTGAAAAAAATAATAACTAATTTCTAAATTACTAAATTAATAATAATATTATTAATAAATAGAAATAAATTAAAAAATTATTTTATTATAAATTAATATAAATTACTAAATTATTTTATTATAAATTAATAATATTCTAAATTAATAAATAATATGAACTTAAAAAAATAAAAAATATATTAAATTAAAAAATGTAAAACACATAAATATAATATGAATATGTTAATACTCAGGGAAGAATCACACCATGAATGAAATAATGGCAAAACGCCATTCAAATAGGCGCTCCATGGAGCCCAACGCCATTTTAGGCTTGTTCAGAATTATTGTTGAAATTGTTATTAAAAAAATTATTTTTAAATATATTAATTATAAAATATTAAAAAATAATTAAAAATTAAATTTAATTAATTTTAATTATATAAATATTAAAATAATAAAATAATATTTTTTAAATTATTTTTTTAAATAATATTTAAAATAATATTCTTATTTAAAAAAATAATTTTAAATTGTGAAACTCAATATTAGATAGAAACTTAAGAAGCATCCTGACACCACACTTATTTTGATTAGCATCTCATTATCTATACATTATTTTAATTAGTGTCTTCGTTAAGGGTGAGCATTCGGTTCAAATTAAATCGACCCAAACCGAATTAAATTATAAAAATTAAACCTAATCTAATGAGTAAAAAATAGAATCGAACCAAACAATTCTATTTCGGTTTGGTTAGATTTAAATCAATCGGTTTGATTTTTATTGATTTTTTAATTTAGACTTGATTTTCAAATTATTTTATCTAATTTTAACTTTGGTTTGAACCTAATAACCATTAATCAATGAAATTAAACAATTAACATATATAAAATTAAATATAATTCATAAATTTTTTATAAAAATAAATCAATTCAAAAATCGATGCGGTTTGATTTAGTTTAATTTGACTATATAAATTACTATTCGATTCTATTCGATTTAATCAAATTTTTTCTCTTTAAAGCTGAACCAAACTGAAATAATCGAAATTTTTATAAAATAAAATCAAATCTAATCGATTTAATTTTAAAATCAAATCGATTGAATCGAATTAATTCGATTCAATTTTTCGATTTAAACGACTCGCTTCGCCCTAGTCCTCACGCTGAATACTATTTTAATCGGAGTCTTTTTATTTTACACAGCTCCATTTTGCAAAATTCACCCTCCATTAATATTTTTTTTTTTTCTCAACCTTTTTGTGAATAATTTTATTAGACCTTTTGCAAAATTCCCTGTTTTTCAGAAAGTCAAAATAAAAGTCATATACCACTTAAGGAAAGAAAGGAAATCAATCACATCAACGAGCATTGAAGCATTTAAAATCAGCGAGATGCTTCCACTGATTAGATTGCTTGATTAAGAGTGTTAATACAATAATTTTTTTTTATGTAAGTTCGCTTATCTGTAAAAAAAAAAAAAAAAAAAGATGGCTTAAAACTACCAAAGTAAAGGTTTCACCGTTGTTCCCATTTCAATTTTTTATTTCAATTTAATATGGTTTGATTTAATTTTATTAAATTTAGTAAATAATTTTTTTTTAAAATGAATAAAGATTTTTTTCTATTTAATATGATTCATGACTGGTTTTGATCAATTTAGATTTTATTTCGATTTTAAATTAAACAATCTAATTTCGATTTTAAACAAAATTATAGCAGTTCAATAATTTTTACACGTGATACTCTAATAATAAAAATAAAGCTATAAAATATATTTAAAAATAATAATAATATAATTTTTAGTAATTTTTAGAATATTAGACAAAATGCAATTTAATTTTATTATTTATTTTATTCAATATGTATGTCCTTCTTTCCATTCAATGAAATGATTCACAAGTCCAATTCTACAACCCCTTCATTGCTTATCATTTTCCATGCAAGACAGTAGTTCATCATTGTCAACAAACATGATAGTTTATTGATTAATTTAAAGAAATAATTTTATTTTATTTTAATTAAATTTTTTATTAATATAATCATTAAATATTACCTCTATTTAAAGTGTAACAAGAGATGGTGCTAAATTATTTAATAACACATCCTATTGAATAACAGCACGAATTCCGTGTTAAATTCTGAACCTCCAAATATCTCAGATCTAAAAGGACCACGACGTTATACTCTAGAGCCTTCATTTAAGTAGTTGATCTTTTAAATTTAGACCGGTAATCGCTCCTACCTGCCCCCAAATTTCAAATAATTTAATGGACCCACGTAAAACCCTAATATTATACGTCACAGCTTGCATTAGTTGATTATTATTTTTTATAATTACAAGTTAGTTACCACTAAACCCTCGATGAAACCTTGGAAATTCCAGTCTCACTAGACAAAACAATCCATAGATTTGACGGAGTTTTCGATCCGAGACGACCCAAAATCCATCGATAATTCCCACCTTAAGCTTCCTGCTCAAAACCCAGTTGCTGTATTGCTACTAAATCCTGATCTTTCAACTTTGACGTTACGTTCTTTGATCTGCAGAAACTTTCACCAGTAATGGCAGTTTCTAGCGATTCAATCCTCAGATTCCACCAGAAAATCTTTGCAAATCACCCAATTCTTGAATTAGAGAATGGTGTTTCTAGAATAGCTGTGGGTGCTGGTGGGGTTTCTTGCAGTACAAGGAAACTTAGAAGTAAGGCCAGGATTGGAGCGAAAGCAGTGGCAGAGGCTCGTGTTAAGGGGTTAGAGAGTTTTAAGGTGAATTTGGACTTGGGATTGGATGCTGTGGCCGAGAAGGAGTTGAGAGAAAAAGGGTTCTTAGGGATGAGGAAGACGAAGTTGGTGTGTACCATAGGACCGGCGTGTTGCTCATTGGAGGATTTGGAGAGATTGGCTAGAGGAGGGATGAATGTGGCTAGGCTTAATATGTGTCATAACACGAAAGAGTGGCACAGAGATGTTATTAAGAAGATCAAGAGGTTAAATGAGGAAAAGGGGTTTTGTGTTTCAGTGATGATTGATACTGAAGGAAGCCAGATTCATGTGGTTGATCATGGAGCTCCCTCCTCTCTCAAAGCAGAGGTATTTAAATTGTTCCCATTTTTTAGTTTTTACCTCTTTCTGGGCTAGTGGGCATTCAATGCAATGTCCTTATCAATTTATTTTTGGTCAATTACTTTAACATTTTTAGTAGCTGTTGATTGGGGGAAAATGAGTTTGGGTAGCTGAAAGCCTGAAACCAGGACTAACTTTGCTTTAATTCGGGATATATATGGTAATTGACCGTATCTTTTAGGTTTACAATCATAATTTTCATGTAAAAACCTGCAATTTCTTTTTGAGGTTCTTTTCCTTGTAATTTATTTTGTTTTCATTAGGGAAATATTGGCTTCTCTTGATCATTTTTTGTTAAGTTAGAATTTCAATATTTGATGAATTTTTGTTTCTTCTTGTGGCATCAGGAAGGTTCAGTTTGGGTATTTACAGCCCAAAAATTTGAAGGTTCACTTCCATTTACCATTCGAGCAAACTATGAAGGGTTCTCTGAAGGTGGTGACTCTGTTGCTCAATTGTTTGTTGATTTTCTTTTTTAATGCAGTAAATAATAATTTTCCATAATGAAATGGTTGGCAGGCATTATGGTAGGCGATGAACTGATTATTGATGGAGGAATGGCGAGCTTTCAAGTTGTTGAAAGGATGGGAAATGATTTGCGTTGTAAGTGCACAGATCCTGGTCTACTCCTACCCCGAGCCAAATTGAGCTTCTGGAGGGATGGGAAGCTTTCCCATCAAGGTCTCCCAACTATATCAGAAAAGGTTGAATCATGCTTATTCTATTCTGGCAATAATTTCCCCTCATTCTCCTTTCGTAAATCCATTTTCTTTGGCTAGAGAATCCAAAAGTAGGATATTTTGGTCTTAAGGATTACTTCTTCTGTATCTGCTCTGATGAGATTTTTCTTTCTTGTTATTTCTTTTGCTGGCTTGCCTTGAAATACAAATTCAGAAAATTGGATGCCTTTAAATTAGGTTGTTTGAGTAAAAACATCAAGAGTCAAAATCCCTAAAAACCATTAAAAGTCAATATCCCCTGCAAAATAGAAAGCTATTGTTAACTCTTCTTGTTTCTAGGGATTTTCTAAGGGAAGAAAGGAATTGCCTATTGATTTAGCTTATTAGATTTTAAATGTAATGGTATATGTAAAATTAATTTGAGAAATGGTTAATTACACTCATTGTTTATATATTTTGATGGGTTCATGTTATATATTCAAAAAATGACATAATAAAGTTTAGTTAAGAGAGAAAATTTTATGTTAAAAAAAAGTTAGAACTTTTTTTTAAGGATGCCAATGCTATAAATAGATAAGCAGGCCAAACAGTCTTAAATAGGTAAGCAGGTTAGTGTTAGCAGACAATATTAAACATCTGACCAATTTCTTACCCTGCACATAACTCATATTTTCCACTTTGCAGGACTGGGCAGATATTGATTTTGGAATTTCTGAAGGTGTCGATTTTGTTGCTGTGTCATTTGTTAATGATGCCGAGCCTATCAAGCATCTGAAGAACCATATCTCAACCAAGGCATCAAGGTAAGAAAGTACTAATGCACAAAGTTAACATTTCATATTATTTCACTAAAATCCTCAGTAACTGTAGACAAGCTGATTCTTAGCCAAAAAATGAAATAATGAGAAAAGGTAGCTTACTAGTTGTTTTAGCTTATGAGATTTTTGTCTTGGCAATAATTGCTAACTTTAGAAATGAGAGCTAATAAATTAATACCTGTGCTACTCCTGTCCATTGTTATTCATCATCCTTCCATCTTCCATTAGGTTCAATTTCTTCTTCAGTTGTGCCCAGTAAATGCTGAATTAATGGCTAAAAAATTGGCTAAATAAACATACTAAATTGTCAAGGGAGCTATAAATTTAATGAGGGAGAAGAAAAAAAAAAGAAGGAAATAGCAAGTTAAAAGTAGAGAGAATGGAGTTCTGCAGTCAGTGTATGAGATTGTATCAGGCTATCAGCTCCAACATTTTGTTAATTTAGCTGTGTAACAACAGTTAAAGTTTTTACTTTTTTTTTTTTCCTTTTTCTTTATGGTTTTAGGAAGTGAAAATATTAGATACGAAATTCTTTGACATTCTCTTGCAGATGAAAGTTGAAATTGCTGTTGCAATATTCTGCAATTCAATGACTATAATTATTGTCATTTACAGATCAATAAGAGTATTGGCAAAGATTGAGAGCTTGGAGTCTCTTCGGAAACTGGAAGAGATTGTAGAGGCTTCTGATGGAATTATGGTGGCTCGTGGTGACCTTGGAGTAGAAGTTCCTCTTGAACAGATTCCAGCAGTCCAAGAGGAGATAACCCGTATTTGCAGGCAGCTGAACAAGCCAGTGATTATAGCTTCTCAACTTCTTGAGTCGATGGTTGAATATCCAACCCCAACGCGTGCAGAGGTATTGTTATACACTGACTATTACAAATTGTTCTTTTTGGGCATTATGGACTGGTCGAGTACTCCTTTTATAATGACATCTTCTTTTATGCAACAAGGTTGCAGATGTATCTGAAGCAGTTAGGCAATCTGCTGATGCAATGATGTTGTCTGGTGAGTCAGCTATTGGATCATATGGAGAGAAAGCTCTTTCTGTCTTGCGGATGGTCAGCAATCGAATGGAACTACAGTGTCACGAGGAAAACCGTCAAAATGCTCTCCATCAGCCTTGTCTTGGAGTTTCATTGCCTGATCGTATATCTGAAGAGATATGCAATTCTGCTGTAGAAATGGGTAATTGACTTTCTCTTACACCATTATATTATTTAATGTTGATTTTCTGAAAGCAGTTAATTGGCATAATTAATAAAAGTTTCTGCTAGGCGCATTTATTCAATTCCATATTATCTTTCACACACACAATGAAATAAAATTTTCAAATGTATATTAAACAGTATATGAATCAGTTGAAAACAATCATTAGTGCAATCACACACACACACAATGAACGTGTGATTTGCTGTGCTAGATCATTAGTGCAACCTATAAGAAGAACTGTAAACTGACTTCATTATTTACACTCAAAACCTTGGAAAAGGCTAGGGAATTAACTGCTATTGATCACCAAACATGCCTATTGATATGCTGCTAACCTTACATATTATACTTGGTGTTTTAACTGCAGCTAACAACCTTGGTATAGATGCTATCTTTGTCTACACAAAGCATGGAGAGATGGCATCACTCCTTTCTCGCAACCGTCCAAACCCTCCTATATTTGCATTTACAGATGACAATGATGCTCGTATGGCATTGAATTTGCAGTGGGGAGTTATCCCCATCCTTGTAGATTTGTCAGATGACATGGAATCCAACATATCCAAAACCACTGATCTTATAAAATCTAAAGGCATGATGAAAGATGGAAGCTCTGTCTTGATAGTCTCAGATCTCACTCCATCTTGTGCAACCCGAACTGCCTTCCAGTCAATCCAGGTGAAGACCATTGTGTAGGGAAATGCTTATCTGAAAATGTTCGCTTCTCAAAGAAACTAGGGAGGGTAAAGCAAATGCAGAAACTTTCCAAGTCCGCGATGAAAATGAACTCCTGTTTGCCTTTTTCATGTATCTTCAAATTGTCAAATGCAAGGACAGTCTCTCTATGTTGCATTGCCAGCAAAAATTTGTCTAGCTTAGCCACAGAATGTTGATCCAGACTTTACAGATCGTTTGTTTATTTGCATTTATTTTTCCATGAACGTTCAAATTTTGGCTTTTTTTCACATTAGTCTTATCAGTTAGCAAGTCAAATAGAAATTCTTCTATCAAAATCCTGCTAGGGCTGAGCAGAGTTCGGTTCAAACCGAAAAATCGAACCGAACCAAGTCAATTTGGTTCAATCGGTTCGGTTTTAAAATTAAATCGGTTCGGTTCGGTTTTATATTATAAAAATTTCTGTTATTTCGGTTCGGTTCGGTTCGGTTTTGAAGAGAAAAAAATCGATTAAACCGAATCGAACCGAATAGTAATATTTATAGTCAAATCAAACTAAATCGAATCGAATCGATTTTTGAATTGATTTATTTTTATGAAAAATTTATGAATTATATTTAATTATATATATATATTAATTGTTTAATTTTATTGAATAATGGTTATTAGGTTCAAACCAAAGTTATAATTAGACCAAATAACTTGAAAATCAAGTCTAAATTAAAAAATCAATAAAAAATCAAACCGATCGGTTTAAACCGAACCGAACCGTAATAGAGCGGTTCGGTTTGATTCGGTTTTTCACCCATTTCGGTTTGATTCGATTTCTAAAATTTGCGGTTTGATTTTTATAATTTAATTCGATTCGATTCGATTCGATTCGGTTTGAACCGAATGCTCACCCCTAAATCCTTCCCTTCAAGTTCAAGTATTTGCTTCAATTCACTGTCCTTTAGCAAATTAGGAAACCTTGCCTCTAGGGATAGCATCCTGTTGGTATTTACAAAAATCATCCTACCTAAATCTAAACTTGAACTTATTCGAATCCATTTAAAACACCAATTCCTTATCCGAACTTAATAATATTGGAACTCATTTGGTTTTATAATTTTAATTAGCAATGTAAGATATATTTTTTATTAATAAATAATATTTTAAAATTTAATAATATATAAAAAATTTATAAATATTATAATAAAATATATATTTTATATTTAATTAATTATTTAAAAATTTAAATAATAAATACTTAATATATAAAATTTAAATTAAATTTAATATATAAAATTTTAATTAAATCTGATAATATCAATTAGATATTATTTTTTGAATTCATACTCATATCAAATTTAATTATATATATATATTTTAATTCATTCTAATAGTTGTATTTAATTGAGTTGATTATTTAAAAAATTGTACTCTTCCATAGTTAAATCTTATTATAATTTATTTTATTTTTAATTATAAAATTTATAATTATTTTATTACAATTACATTTTCCCAGTACATTTTATTATATTATTATATTTTTTTATTAACTTTAATTTAATATATTAATTTAGATTCTACTAATCCGGATGAAATAATAATAATAATAATAATAATTTATTTTATATAAAATCTGGTGGGGTCTGGAATTGTGTGGGCAAAATTACAGCGACGTTACTCAACTTCTACAAGCCGCCATTGGCCACAACCAACCAGATACACGCATCCTCTCCTGCGCACTTTAGCTCCTTGTAACAAATCCTCACTAAAATACACCCATCAGGTGACACCAAAAGCATAAAACCAAGCGCCTGCATCTCAGGCGCCATTTCCTCTCTTTTTTCCTTTCCTTCCTTTCTCTGCATTCTACAAACTTGAAACAAAAACTTTTAGCTTAAGCTTCCAATGATTTGAAGCTGTAATGCCAAACAGGACCTAAATGAAATGGCTTCTCTTCACATATTGAAATCCACTCTCTCTCCAATTTCCCTTTCAGGCCCGTATTTTCCCGGGAAATCGGATTCCAGGAAAGCAATTCTCAGGTTGAGAAGTTTTAGTGCTGGGAGCTCTAAAAGATGCTTCCAGAGACTGAAGTTTAGGGTTAACTGTTCAGTACAAGAAGGAGATAATAATACCAATGGCAAGTTTTTGTTTTTTCAGCTAGATTTTCAGATTTTTGGTTGATGATTTTCATCCTAATTTGAAATTTCTGTGTAATTTCTTTTTCAGGTGAGGAACCACCGGAATCGTTGTTCATGAAGGAGCTGAAGAGGAGGGGAATGACTCCGACTTCATTGCTTGAGGACACCAATAGAGGAAGCTATGGAGTGGAGGATGAGATAAAGCTCGGAGAAGAGGATAGAGGCTTTTCTAAAAGAAACGCTGTTTCAACTGAATTTGGTCAAAGCCTTTCTAATCAGAGAGAGCGTTCCATGGCATTGAACAGTGAAGGCCTTGAGGTTAGCCTCTTTGTCTTCTTCTTGTTCTTTTGTGAGCGTTAATGGGTTTACCTCATTTTTTGAGATGATTAAACGTTGTTTGATGTTAATTTTTGGAAATTATACTCAAAATTAGACTTTATGGAACTTAGATTTCTTATATATTGAACTAATGAATGAATCCCTTTTCTAGGATTTGCATCCAATTTTCATTTCTGGAGCAAACCAAATGAGCTCTAAGGATACTGTCAGAAGCCTGGAATCATGGTTTTTGTTATGTTCATTTTGAGCTAACACAAACTATGGATTTTGGTGCATTTTTTGGCAAAAATTTTCTAAACATCGATCAACAAAATTTTCTTTTATTACTCTGGCAATTGTTTTCTTAAACATTATATTATTTTATGTTTGCTTATCCTTAAACTTGATCAACTTTTGGACAGTTTATGGAATTTGAATTGACGAGTTCTTCAAGTAGTCCCTCTTCCTTTCTCTAATTAGTTTTAGAAAGACAATCAAAGAACAAATCAAGTAAAGTCTAAAAAGAAAGGAAATTATCAATATTGAACGTGTAGTGGTTGAAATTTGAAACGTTTTAGTTAATTGACGATAGATTTGGCTCCTGAAGACTTGCTTGAACTTTGAAGGACTGTTGGGAGCATAACTTACAAGGTCACGTATGATCTTATTAACTTATTTCAGGCATAATACTTGGAAAAAAAAAAAAAAAACTGTACGTCTCTTATTTTTAGGCTGGAATGCCAATTATTAAAGGCCATTCATTATTTCTGTGAAAAAAGTGCGTACCATTTTTGTTTTATCATTCAATACTTGTAAAGAAGGAAGGTTTTATCATTCTTTGTCTTATGTTGAATATTGCTGTGCCAATCATCCTGGATCTGTTTTTAATTTTAATTTGCTTGAATGAGAATAAGTTTTATGTGACACCTAGAATGGGTAGGATTATTTGCTGGTAAATTTATTTCTTTCTTATGAGTCAGATGTGGGTGTATTGTGATTTGGTCCTTTATTTTAGAGCTAAACTTTTGTTCTTTTTGCATTGTGCATGTTCACATGCAGTAAAGGTCCTAACTTTTTTGTCTGTTTCAGGGTTTAATTCCTCGTGCTAAACTTTTGCTTACAACTGGAGCAACCTTCTTTTTGGGATTTTGGCCATTGATTCTCATAACTGTGACATTCTTCTTTGCTCTCTACATTGTAAGTCCCATCTCTGTTCTTCGATTTGTTACTTGTTTTAAGTTTATAAACCCGGTGCCTCACTAAATTAACAGAGCTGTTTTCATGAGCCAGACACTTGGGGATTTGGAAATTGGTAGTGACTATTATATTGGAGTCTGTTTCTTTAGGGATTATAGACATAGATGTATTTTAAACCAGGATTTGAGCGGGTACTTCAGCTATTGTTATTCTGATAATAGGAATAACTTGGCCCTGAGGTCTACTTGGTGTATATTCACCAAGTAGAGACAAGGGTATAATTTTTTCAAATCATGGTGAGTCAACCCATATTAAATGCTAGACAGAGGTCATGAATATGGCAATCAACAATGGAAAGGAATCCAAAAGCATAGAATAGATTGCGCAATGACATGACCAGATTGGTTCCAATTGATCTTTGGCTGTTTTGGTTCAAATCTAAAATTATCATGTTGAAGATCAAATGATCACATACCAGTTGATGGCAGGCATACAAAGTTCTTAGCAATCTTTTAGTTTGCTATTTAGCAATATTTGGAAATTGGGAATTAGACCTCTTCTTCATTTTTTTAATATGTGTTGGCAAAATTGAGTTGCAATTCAACTTCTTGTTGGTAAGGCCTATATCTTTGAAAGTTAGGCAGAATTTGAGTTGGAGATGCAAAGCTTTTAAAAATCCAGCTCTTCATGTGGTCCTGCAAATGATTACTTGACCCTCTTAACATTCCAGTTTTTTATGTTTCCTGTATATTTACTAAATATGTTTCTTTCCTGTTGTGTCATATTGCTATCACATAATTTTGTCTTGCCTTTTGTTTCCTGAAAGCCAATTATTGATACGTTTGTTTTTTCCTTGGGCAGTATTTTGGACCGAATTTTGTCCATGATGCAAGCAAGACGCCCACGTCACCATATGTCGATTGATCCATATGAATTGCTGGAAGATGAAAGAATATCACAAATAGCTCCTAGTTTAAAATGAAGGAGAAAATATTTGTAGGAACATCGAATTCTTAAATCTGGCGAAGCAGATCTCTGTAACTTTCTTTGAATCCTTGTTAATTCTTTCCTATGTAAATACTTCATACCTATAACAGGCAAGAACAACTCTTAACAGGTTAATTTTCAGTATCTTTCATTGTATTTTTAATCCAGTTGCTTGTTTAATAAGCATGACTGACTTCACTCTTGTTTCTTTATGCTAAGCAACGACTATTAGGATATGTGTATGTGTGTGAGCATGGAAGTAGGATTTAATGAATAAATCAAACGTGAATCAACAAACTTTTTAGCGAAAAAAAAAAAACTGGAAAAGTGTGAATTAAATACTGAAGAACGGAATATGAAACTTCCTAAAAAGTTGTAGTTTTCAAGACGTTACTTTTTCTAGGTTGAAAAGATGTGGCCAACAGCCAAGGCAAACAGGCTTGAATGCTTGATCAAATCAATGTGCCTTAAATGGAAACGCGAAAATTGGATAGGTGTTAATAATGAGATAAGCAATTGAGTTGACCATCATATGATGCCACATTTTCCTTCCATGCTATAGGTATACTAAATTTATGCTAACAATTTTTTTTTTTTTATATCTTTCTGATGAAAATTTTTTCATTCATGACAAAAGTATAATTTAATATTAATAGTGGAGTTTTCAATTATTTTCTCTTTAAAAGTTTCTTCTCTTTAGAGATTAAAAAAAGTATTTGACTTAGTTGATGAAAATCAATTTATAAGTTAATTTATACTTATAAATATTTAAAATTTAAATAGTTATATATTTAGTTAAAATATTTATAAGTGATAGATAAATAATTAATGTACTAAATAAAAAATAATTTATAAATATATTTATTATTAAAATAATTAAAAAAATATTAAATAAGATTTATAATAAAATATTAAATAAAAACTAAACATGTGGCTTAAAGTAACAAAATAAAAAGTTAAGTCTTCACTTATTATTATTTTTTTAACTTATAAGCTCAACTTATAAATCTAAAAATTATTATAAATAAATAATTTATTTATAGAGCTTATAAGTTAAGATAAACACCTCCTAAATACTCTTCCTATGCTGTTGAAGGTTTCTCCTCCCGCACCTCTGGCAAGTTGTAGATAATCCTTTTCTGTGTTATTTTGTTGATAGTCCTTTATCGGAGGAGTTGCAAGCCCTCATGTGCTCCTGTATTTTACAATTTTTTTATTTTTTTGTATCTAGGCTTACCTCTAACCTTTGGGTTTAAACTTGGTGACACTAACGATGCCACCTATGGTTTGTGAGCATCTAATCTCCTATGGTTTAAATGCACTTCTCCAGCCTTTCATTTATGGTTGGAAGTTCTCCCGAAGATTTCCTACCAATTTTCTCTTCAACTCGGCCACTAACTGATCATCGCTGGCTCTCAAATGGGTCTCTTGCCTTGTTTACAGCGCTGGGAGCCTGCTCGAGTTTGTTTTCAGATCCTAGGGATATGTGTTCATGGAGTGTTTTAACCCAATAACTGGAATGAAATTTCAGCGTTTCTTCATTACAAATGAAGAAATGAACACTCCCTAAGTCCAAGAATCCAATTTTGTCACTTGCAATTCTAAGCATTTCAGCGTCCATAGAAACTGGAGGCAGGAATCAATTCCACAGCGCTAGCGATAAACAGTAAATGGCACAATTAAAGAAAGCTAAGTAAGAAATGAAATCCCTAAAATAATTGTAAACATTACTAAAATAAAATAGTACCATTCAACACAGAATATATCTATTTAAGCATCCTTGAAGCAAGATAGCTTCAAATAATTGCATATATTCGCAATAAACAACCAACAAAAAACACAAGCCAAATAACACTGATTCAAATAGACCACAGGAACTTAATACTCTTCATCGTCACCATCTTCACCCTCAGCCGATTCAGCACCAACCTCTTCATAATCCTTCTCAAGGGCAGCAAGATCCTCACGAGCCTCAGAAAACTCACCTTCCTCCATGCCCTCGCCCACATACCAGTGCACAAAAGCACGCTTGGCATACATTAGGTCAAACTTGTGGTCAATTCTTGAGAACACCTCAGCAACACTGGTTGAGTTGGAGATCATGCAGACAGCTCTCTGCACCTTGGCAAGGTCACCACCAGGAACAACAGTGGGTGGCTGGTAGTTGATACCGCACTTGAATCCAGTTGGGCACCAGTCAACAAACTGAATGGTACGCTTGGTTTTGATAGTGGCAACTGCAGCATTCACATCCTTGGGCACAACATCACCACGGTACATCAAGCAGCAGGCCATGTATTTGCCATGACGAGGATCACACTTAGCCATCATAGAAGAGGGCTCAAAAGCACTGTTGGTGATTTCAGCAACAGAAAGTTGCTCATGGTAAGCTTTCTCAGCAGAGATAACTGGTGCATAGGAGGAAAGCATGAAGTGGATTCTTGGGTATGGGACCAAGTTGGTCTGGAATTCAGTCACATCCACGTTCAGGGCACCATCAAACCTCAGAGAAGCAGTCAAGGAGGAAATCACCTGGATAGTCACAACAATGAGTGTTAAATGGAAATATTCATACAATCATTACTGAAGACTGCCTTGGCACTATATCAGATTAATTAATTAGTAAAATTTAAATTTAGTATTTAATCCGTATATATATATCAATATTTCCGTCAAAGGCACCTAGTGAAAACTATAAAGATACAATCGTTCACCTGAGAGACAAGCCTGTTAAGATTGGTGTAGGTGGGTCGCTCAATGTCAAGGGAACGCCTACAGATATCATAGATGGCCTCATTGTCAAGAAGCACAGCAACATCAGTGTGTTCCAAGAGGGAGTGAGTTGAAAGGACACTGTTGTAGGGCTCAACAACAGATGTCGAGACTTGGGGAGAGGGGTAGACAGTGAAACCCAACTTGGATTTCTTTCCATAATCAACAGACAAACGCTCCAACAGGAGAGATCCAAGACCAGATCCGGTACCACCACCAACAGCATTAAACACAAGGAATCCCTGGAGGCCAGTGCAGTTGTCAGCAAGCTTTCTGATGCGGTCCAAGCAGAGATCAACAATTTCCTTGCCAACTGAAAACAAACAACAAAAATGCAATCATTAGACTGCAAAAAGTTGACTTAATAAATAATCAATATAGCAGAAAATCTGATTATATACTTACTGGTATAATGGCCACGGGCAAAGTTGTTGGCAGCATCTTCCTTGCCACTGATGAGCTGCTCAGGGTGAAAGAGCTGGCGGTAAGTTCCGGTCCTAACTTCATCAATGACAGTTGGCTCAAGATCTACAATGACAGCGCGAGGAACGTGCTTCACTGCACCAGTTTCACTGAAAAAGGTGTTGAAGGCATCTTCAGCACCGCCAACGGTCTTGTCACCTGGCTTCTGGCCATCATGCTAAACATAGAAAGCAATATAATTAAAAACAAATCAATAACTCACTAATCACAGATCTAAACACTATCAGAAAGCAGATCTGAAGAAAGAACAGCATTCTTAATCAAAACGAGAATCAAAACTTGCAGATCTGATTCAAAACCGGAAGGCAAAACAGTAAACACGCACAGATCCAGCTTTTTTTGGAGAATTTGTACATACATTACCATAATTGAGACAGATTAAACACAAATCTACCAGAATTGACATGTAATTGCTAAAAATGCCAAAGATACAAAAACAAATTCAGATCCAACGCAAAAAAATCGAAAAATTTAACACACATTATCAATGACGATAACTACTAAACACAAATCTACCACAAATAAATACAAAAATGAGAAAAATACAAGAAATCCCCAAACAAGTACAGATCCAAAACAACATGATGCTAAAAAACGCAGATCCAAGCATCCAATTGAACAAAGAGAGGTACCTGGATGCCATGCTCAAGGCAGTAAAGCTCCCAGCAGGCATTGCCGACCTGGATACCAGCCTGACCAATGTGAATGGAAATGCACTCTCTCATTTTCGCTGATTGATTTCACAATAACCAGAAACGACGAAAAGAAGAAGTTGAAGAGACTGAGAAAAGCTATGAAACGAAGGCGTTTATGAAGACGCCTTCTGATTCAACCTTAGGGATGGAGGCGAGGCTTTAGCTGAGACGGGGTATTTATGCTAAGAGAAACGATAAACGGAGGTTGAGATATTTGGTGGATTTAACTGGGGTTGGGTAAGGGACGTTACGGATGTGATGACGTGTAATTGTCTGATTGGTTCCTATGTTAACTGTGGTTAAGCTTTTCTCTATTTTTGATTTTTGAAATTTTAAAATGTTGCCGCTCGTGGCCAGCTATCAGGATCAAAAGGCTGTGGCTTAGATGAGAAAATGACCGTTGTCCGGCCCGTTTGGGAACAGGAGTATTGCAGTTCTTACAGGGCTCTAACTTTTTATCGTCCCCCCCTTTTTTTTTTCTTTTTACCTTACTCCTTGGTTCGATTTAGATCGCTAATGCCCGGCTAGGTTGCATTTTATTTATAATATATAAAAATATAAATATAGAAATATGAAAAAATTATTTAAGAAAATATAAATTTTTATATGTATATTATATATTTAATTTTTTTTATATCTGTACGTATTTATTTTAATTATTTATATTTATAATATTATAAATAACAAGAAACTTAATAAAAGGAATTTCACAATTGATTTAGGTAGCATTTGTTAAAAATAAATTTTACAAAATTTTGTGTAATTTATTTATAAATTTAAAATTTTAGTATTTGATTTAAATAAAAATTTATTTAAAATTTTTTATAAAATTTATTATAATTAAAGTAAATTCTATTAAAATTAATAAAATTTGTGAATGAATTTTAAATTTAAAATTATATATATTTTAATTGATAAATTATTATTTATTATTTTATTTTATTTATTTAAATATAAAATATATTAAAAAATTCATTTATAAATTAATTCGATCATATAATTTATTTATAAATAAAATAAATTTTACCATAAAATTGAACTAAACATGTCTTAATTTTAGTTATGTTATTATTTTATTTTTAAAATAATTTATATAATTATTTTCTTAATCTATTTAAACTATTATTTTATAAAGAAAAATTTATTTATATAATTATTTTATAATGGAATTTCAATACCATAATTACCTTTAATACTATTGAGGTTTTAAAAGTTCTGTTTTTTCTTTTTAAATTAGTATCCTATTTCACCATGCCTAATCATACCAAAAAAAGCTAAAAAAATGAAATGGCTTCACTTTTTGTGATTTAACCTAATCGTTTCAATTTTAGTTAATAAATTAATTTTTAAAATTTAAAGAATTTTATCCATATTTTAAATTAAATTTAAAGGGAGCATTCCCCACCTAATTAACCAGTCAAGAGTTTTTTTAACATAAACTTATGGGTTCCACTTGACACATTAAAAATAATTTTTAAAAAAATTAACCCTAATTAACCGTTTAACAAAGGATAGTATAGCGATTTAATATACAAATAAACCCTACTGTTTTGCCCCAATTCTTCTCTTCTTCGGTTCTCCATCAATTTCTTCCACCCAATAATTCAAATGTTAAATCCCTTCAAATGGAGTTCAATGTAACACCCCAAAATTTTAAATTTTAATTTTATTTAAATTTTAGGAATTTTTTTGAAATTTTTCGGATTTTAAAAATCGAGTTCGATTTTTCGAAAATATAAACTTTGATAATTTTTAAAAATTAATTTAAAGATTACGTGGCAAAACTAAAAATATATTTGGAATCTACGAATTTTTCTGAGTTTTCTAGAATTTTTTTCGGAATTTTTGGACCTCGTTTTCAGTCCCGAGGCCGAGTAAAAATTCAAAAAAATTTTGTATTCTGAATCAAACCGGCCGAATCGAACCGGACCGATCGAATCGGACCGGCCTTTTCTTTTTCTTCTTCCCTTCCCCGCGCTCGTCCGACCTCCTTTCTCTCTCCTCCCTCCTCCCCTTGCCGTGCTGCCACCTCCCCTGCCTCCCCACCTCGCTGGTGCGCCGCCTTAGCCCTCCCCCACGGTTGGCCGCGGCCTGGAACGCTGGAAAACGGCTCCTGAAGCGACCAGCACGCGCGCGCGATTGTTCGTCTTCCCGGCCAAAATCCGGCCGATCCGGCCACCAATCGGACCGGGTCTTATTTCTAAACTCATCTACTCGTCGATAGCTTTCCATAGACACCAAGAACGCCGAAATCCATCGAGCGGTTTGTCCAATTTTTGCCTGGGAAGTTTTAGCCTATTTTGACTTTTGGGCTAGATTTCTCACAAACCGTAAACCCCACGAGAAAACCGAGAGTACCGGAGTGCTCCACTCGTTGAGAGCTTCGAGGCGACATAAATTTCGAATTTTTTCGACACCGTTTTTCGGTGGGTCCCACGAAACTTCTTAGTATTTTTTCGAGCATTAAATGAGCTTAGAAAATTCCGTAAAATTTATGTACTAACCCCCGTGTTGTGGGCTTCGTGTAGGTATCCTCAATTCGCTGAAATTCGACAGTTGTCCGGGTCTGTGAATTTCCTACGCATGCACTGTATCAAAAAGTCTCCGAATTGGACCGAGGTTTTGGCTACCCCCCCATTGTCAGACGTCCCGAGCTCGTCCCTGAAGTCAGAATCGGCAAAGGTAAACCCGAACCTTGTTTTTTTTGTAATTTTCTAGTGCTTAAATAGGATTAAAAATCTATAAAATATTCGTGGTAGCTCAGAAAATTATGATTCTTTTTGCAATAGCCTAGTAATATTGCTAAGGGCCGCGAGGCAAAGTTTTAGAATTTTTAGAGCTTGTTTGGGTAGTTTTTGGAAAAATGATCAATTATAAGGACTAAATTAAAATTTTACATATTGTGATGGATGACTGATTTGATGGGCCCAGGAGAGGCTGTGTGATGTGATTGAATTGTGGATATATGAGTTGCGAATATAGAAGTGTGTTTTAAGCCCTTTTGCAGGTTGGGTAGGTCCTAGGTATAGGGGAGACTCTGCCGGATTTTCGGCACAACTTAGGACGTATTTGGTCTTTTCTTGATTTGTATTGAGTCATTTGTATTAAATAATTGTAATGTAATTGTCAGGTGAGCGATGACCTTCTTCCTCCGCCACACCACAAAGTGACCGTTGTCAAGTCTGTGAGTAAAATATTAATTTTAATTGTAATTTCACTATTATTATATGTTCAAGCATGCCCATGCATCACTTATATGCATATATCTATGTAGATAAACTTTAGGCACGATTTATGCTGCATTCATAACTGTGAAAGTGCCATGTATGTGGTTGTGGTAATTTGGAGCGGCAGCGTGCGTTGGCGTGCGCGTGTGATGTGGTGTGGACTATGGATAGGACAGTAGACACGCTTAAGATCTTCATTGGGACCGGTCCTTCGGTAGACACGGCTTGAGTTCTTCACTGGGACCCCGATTTGGTTATTAAGTGGAAGTCCGAAATGAGTTCTTCACTGCACGCTTGGAATTAAGAGAGTCAGATAGGGGATCACCCCATATATTATGATTGATATTATTGGGTGTGTGAGTGCTCCAAATTACCTTTTTGCTGTTATAATGTGAATTTATTACTAATGTTGCATTTCACGTCACAAGGTGCATTAGTTTTAGATAGTTATAGAGATTATGGTTAAAATTGATATTTTACTCTCTGAGTCGAACGCTCACTCCTGTTCAATATTTTTTTCAAGCTACAGGAGGATTTTATTGTGGTTAACCTGCTTTTCTCCTTCGCAGGTTGTTTATCAATATTTGTGTAATTTTATTTACTCCTAGAACTTCCGCATGTGTTAGAAATATTTAAATGATTCGGGTCTGTAATATAAATTGTTATGTGGACCTGTAAAAATTACTATATGCATGTTTGATGGACTGGATGAGGGAGCTGAGCTCCCATTTATCTTTATGTTGATGTGAGTATGTGGAGGGTGAGCTGAGCTCCCCAATTGATGATATATTTTGTTTACAGGTCGGGTGAGTCAAAAACTCCCCGTTGAAAGGTCCATTTTTATGGCGGACTGTCCGGTTGATTTCTTGAAATTGGGCCCAAATGGGCCTTAGAGTTGGGTTGAGTGAATAGTTAGGCTTACTACGGGCCTCGGGGGCTTTAGACTGGCCCAGGTCCTAGTGCCGGTCCGGCCCATAGGTTGGGTCGTGACATTCAACAACTACACTTCGTTTAACATCATCTAGTTCAAATTCAAGGGAATCATTTATAAAGAATAGCTCCCTTTCATTAGCAGTATTAATTAAAAAATTTGAAGTCCATACTATAGTAATCTTCCATGAGCAATTTTTCTCATTTTTGAGTTTTCAAATATGTACTCCACAAAATAATTAAAGGAAATTTATCAGTGTTTTCTCATTGCACAAAATCACTGACAACAACCTTATCTCCATAAATGAAAGCTTATTAAGGCCTTTTGCTAGTGTATGTTTTGTCCAATGTTCGCATCCATCTCTTATCCTGATTAAACCATAGGGACTTATTCAGTTTCCAGTTGATTGAGATATTTTAGTTTTATTTTCAACTTGCATTTTTCTTTTCTTCAAACTCTTATGAATCATCCTCATCACTTGCTTCCTCTTAAAAATGAGACTTTCTCTCTTTGATTTTGGTTTCTTTGAGGTCTAGTCCTTTTTTTTTCTATTGAATTCATCAGTCATCCTCTATCCCATCCGGCGAGGGATGGCTTTCATTCACTAGCCTGAAGAGTGGGTTTGTCACGACCCAACCTATGGGCTAGACCGGCACTAGGACCTGGACCGGCATAAAGCCCTTGAGGCCCGTAGTAAACCTTACTGTTCTCAAATCCATAACCAAGGCCCAAAAACTTAGGCCCAACATGTAAATAAAATAAAATAAAATAAAATATTTTTATTCGGGTCAACCCAACCCGATAACCATAAAAAACTGAAGTAAGGGGAGCCTCGCTCAACCCTGTTATCACCACTTACAAATTGTTTAAATACCACACAAATCTTCATTTATTAATCTCAAAATTTTAAATTAACACGATTTCTAATAAGGTTCACACTATTACTTACACATGCGGAGTTTTAGATTTTAAATTTTGAAAAATAATGAAATAATTAAATAACCCATGTTAAACCTGCAAGGAATAAAGCAGGTTGCTCTGTAAAAGAACTCCTCCTGTAGCCTGGAAAAATAGGTGAACTGGAGTGAGTATTCGACTCAGAGAGTAAAATATCAATTTTAACCATAATCTCTATAGCTATCTAAAGCTAATACACCCTGTAGAGTAAAATGCAACATCGTCAATGTTTTCACATCATAACAACAAAAAGGTAATTTAAAGCACTCACACACTCGATAATGTCAAATAATACTTATATGGGAACTGATCCCCTATACAGCTCTCTTAATCTAAACTGTGCCAGCGAAGAACTCAAGCTCGGACTTCCACTTAATAAACCAAATCGAGGTCCCAGCGAAGAACTCAAGCCGTGTCTACCCCGAAGGACCGGGTCCCAGCGAAGTTCTTAAGTCGTGTCTACCCGTCCTGTTCATAGCCAACACCACACCACACGTACGCCAACTCACGCACACTGCTCCAAATTACCACAACAACATCCATGGCACTTTAATAATTATGAATGCAACATAAAACATGCCTAGTGTTTAACTACATAGATATATTTTTATAAGTGATGCATAGGCATGCTTGAACATATAATAATATCGAAATTACAATTAAAATTAATATTTTACTCACTAATCACTGAGGACTATTGCGATTGTTGGATGGAGGAAAATAGCTGACATCGATCACCTAATTATTAAATTATAAATTTATTAGTACTAAGTCAAGATAAAACTCTAAAGAGGCAACAGACAGCCTAATTTATGTCGAAAATCCGGCAGAATTTCCCATATATCTGGGATCTACCCAACCTGCAAAAAGGCTCAAATAACACTTCTAAAGTCAACTTATATCTCATCATCATTATATAGCCCCTCCTGGGCCCTCCAAACCAAACAATACTCAAAACTTTAAAAATTACGTTTTAGTCCCTATAATTGACATTTTGTAAAAATCCACTCAAACAAGCTCTACAAATTCTAAAATTTTGCCCCGCGGTCCTTAACAATATTATAAGGCTATTGTAAAAGGAATTGTAATTTTCTAATCACCTATAAATATTTTACTCAAAAATATTACTCAATTTCATAAGTTTCCAATAGCTAACATATTATTAATTCAACCCAATTCAATATTCACATATTTAAACCTCCATCCTCAAGCTTCAACCAATCATATAAAATTTAAATATCTTAATTTCAAATAATCTTATATGCCCATATGCTAATAATCTAACTAAAATCCATCTATATTTTTCAAAAATATTCTACAATCACTCAAAAATTCAATAAACACCATAGAATATCTCCAAATAATTTTACTTTTATCATATATTTTTCTTAGAATTTTTCTCAAATTTTTTCTTGTTTAAGGAACACTGCATTTATGCTCCACAAACAGAGAAATAATGAAAATAATCTTACCCGAAGCTTATCTGTGTCTCAAAAATTTTAAAAATTTATGAGGAAGTATTTGGAAGTTGAATCATCTCCAAAGCCCACCGGAGCCACCGCCGGAACCACCGCGCACGATGGCCGGCCGTCGGTCTCCAGCGACATTTGCCGGATCTGATCATACCATCATGTTCCTCTCCTCTTCCTCAGTCCATAGGTGGTCTCGGATTATTAATCCAAAGATCGGATTGTCGAAAATCTCGTCAAAAAGTCAAAGAAAAGCCGATTTTCTCTCTCCTCGCCGGTGCCGGAAACGGCCACCAAATCCAGCGAGGCTGGTCTCATCTAAAAGGGCTCGCTCTTAGGAGTCCATAGCCGCTGGAATCACTCCAATCGGACGTCGGGATCGCCGGATACGAGCATTCAAAGTTTGGGACCTCTTTTTTTTTTTTCTCTCTCTCTCTTTCTCTCCACTGTTGGCAGAATTTCGGGCTACTGCCACCGCTTGGGAGGTCGCCGACCGAGTGGGGAGCTGCTTGGGAGATCGCTGGCCGGTCACCGGAGAAGGAAAGAAGAAGAAGAGAGGGGAGGAGAGGAGAGGAGAGAAATTGAGGGGGGCGGGGCCTCCTCCCGATTTTGCTTTGAAATTTTTTTTTTTTTAATTGGCAGTGACAGTGGAAATCCACTGTCACACGCCAAGTCCCATCCCCCTTTCCCTTTTTTTTTTTTTTTTTTTTTTTTCTGTTGTTACATTCTTCCCCCCTTAAGAAAAATTCGTCCTCGAATTTTCAAATAAACAAGAAATAAGGAAAATAAGATTATTAGAACAAGTGCAATCATTACTCCTCCAGCTATGTAGAGATTGGTAAAACATTTACTTTTCAAACTCCTCGTATATTATATATGACATTTTACTGCTCTCTGATTCTACTATATAGTCCTATTTGTCATCATCTCTTTCTAGAGGGCTTTTATCTTGTAACTATTTATTGACAATTTTTCTGACATTTCAAGTATTCGCTATACCTCACTGCTCTTGACTTGATGTCTCATAATTTCAATCAACTTTGGCGCTTACCTTACTTTTATTACGCCCTAAAGTGTCTCTTGGTGACTTCAGTCCTCATTCCTTTGTGTTCAATAATCTCTGTTTCCCCAATGACATAACTTATGTTCCTTATTCCATGGTATCCTATGAGTAACTTTCCTGTAGCACCTAATCTAGGCATCTTGTTCGAGATCTTCACTGTTCTTATGACCTCAGTGGTCAATACCTATAAATCTTCTCACTCCCATGATACTTCAAATTTTTTTAATCTCTTTTGTGTCATTACTAAGGTACTTAGACCAACCTCTGTCCATCTTATGTAACTAGTCAGGTAGAGTCCCCTCCAAGGGCTAAGTGTATCATTTATCAACATTGAAAAGTGAACTGGGTCTTTCTTTCTAGGTAACAAAAGTGTTTATATTCCCTGACAACTCAATCCATGCGACTTTATCAATTCTCACTCCTCCTCTGGAATGAGAATATCTAGACTTTATCCTAAAGCTTCTTAGTAGGTGGCCTACTTCTGACACATTAGCACTTAGATCGAGGCTCTACTACTTCTTTAATCTATCATCTCATAATAACTTGTTTTAAACATCTCTTAGTGTGTTCCTAGCATACCTATTCCTTCTTATCCTCATCATTATAACTAGCTCTATCGAGCTTTCTTCCTGTCCTTTGCATCTTATCCACTTCCTTTTTTCTATTTCTGGTATTGTTGATATCTTTTCAACCTGCTGTACTTATTCCTTAATTTTAGTCCTATCTCACCCTTACACCTTTTTCCTTTAAAGATGTCTATCCCATCATCAACTTTAACTTTCTTTTTATTTCTTAGTCTTATTTTGATTACTAGTTCCATTACTTCGAGAATTCTAACCTTACGATTTACTCCTACCAGCACATTCTTCACCTTATGTAACACTTATAATTGCCCATAGAAATTTCTTGTTGTATCTCCTTTTCCCAACTTACCTATCAGAACATTATCATTCCCTACCAGCCTTAGTAGGAAATTACTCATCCTGGATGGATAGGAGCTCTAGAAATTATAAGTTCCATCTGAACTAACACGGCTGTGGGAAATGTGTGCTATGCCTTAATTCTAAACAAGATACTTCAGGTGTTTATTCTCCTTAATATAATCACATATACTGCCCACAACTTTCCAAACTTCAACCTCAAATTACCCATCAGCAATAATTTCATCTATTGAAACTCATCCACAATTAGTATTTCCTTTAGCTCTTAGTTTAAAACAGTTGCAAGCCTTAGTAGCTAACTCAATTTAACTCCTGTCATTACTCTGATCGTCCTTTCATACTTAACACTAAGTATGCATTTACTGTCATTCTCATATCAGGAAATTGTGTATGAATTGGTGCCTACCAAACTCTCAAATAACTAGGTCTCCTTGACTCAGTCTCTGTTCCTTATATAACCCTCTAGAACCAATAGCACAAGCTAAACTTGAAAAGAAAGAAAAATATCCTCTTATATTCAACTACGCCGATTGTCTATATAATAACGTTTAACCTATGTTTCTTGGTCTTTCTCTTAAAATTTCATCATCTCCTAGCACAATTGTGCTCTAACTATAAGGTATCATCTGCATGAACCCTTTATCGTACCATTGTCCTTCCTGACATAATACTTTATAATTTTATTAACTTTACTTATACTCGACCTATGATTCATATCCATCATCGTTTATATTGTGCCCTTAAATTTTGTTGAATCCTGAAAGATTTCTCTTACTAATAGATTCTTCCAACACTAATTCCACCCTTATCTATGGTCATTAATTTGATCCTTGAACTTTCTAGTGATTTATTACCACCCATACTTGTCACTTTTCGTTCTACCCCTACTGTTGTTCTGTTGTTATTGCTTCACTGCAAAGTGATTCTGTTGATCACACTAACAATGTTTGCCTGACATTCATAACAAACCTCTAACTACCTTCTCACTATCTCAAAAGTCTAACCTAAAACCTATGTGTCATTATCTATAATTCTTTCCACTCATCATACCTATTTGATCCCTTAGATTGACTTTTATTCAACTTACTACTTACTAACTTCTTTTTCTCTGCCTAATTAGATAGTCCACAATACCATCGCACACTTCTAGCTTTTGCTCATTATTATTGTATTCCTCACCTAATATTCTTGATACTGTTAACAAGTTAAAAGAATCTTGCCCCATTGCTATCCACTTCACTTTAGGAATAGGGAATAGATAAAATATGATCCGATCATGTAACTCCAAGCTCTATATTTTAGCCCCTGGCACTATCTCAACTACATCATGCTATGAGTATCACATTACTAGATTCCATATCTCCATCACTATTCTCACTAATGTGGCCCCATTTTGGGTTCTCCGTCCTTGTCATTTACCTTGCCAAGAATAACACTTAGCCTACCCTATATCTTAACTTTGTTCCTTTTATTATGCGCACTTCAGGTTGTCCTTTCATTTATTTCTTTTGCCTTACTCAAAATAGAACTTGACTATTCTATCCCTGGTTCCATTCTTCTTCCTAACATGACAGCTGTACTTGCTAACTATATCTTTCAGAGTCTCTACCACGTTATCACATATCTGTGCTACTAAGATTTGGTCCTTTGACCACTCTAGCTAGTACTTCCACTGGCATTTAGATAATATTGCATCTGCAATCAATTGTCCAAACTTTCATTCTGTACTTTCTCTATGCATTGGCCTTCTGTGATTTATCTTTGCTAATTTATTACTCTTAATACTGTTACAATTAGATTATACTATTATTTTGAATAATATGAAGTTAGAAAGGAACTCAGGAAATTGCAGTCATACTTTTATTGTATGATCTCTATTTTTATCCTTTAGCTTACATAATACCCTTACTACCTCGAGAACTGATTCTGCAGCAATTTTATTTATTTGTTATTATTATTATTATTATTATTATTATTATTATTATTATTTTTTTATTATTATTATTATTTTTTAAACTGGCAGTGACAGTGGAAATCCACTGTCACACGCCAAGTCCCATCCCCCTTTCCCCTTTTTTTTTTTTTGGTTGTTACAAGGTTTTCTTCCTCCTCACCTCTAGTCAAGGTTGTATTTATGTTTTATTGGTTTTCTTTATGCATGCAGGGTTGAAGGCTAATCGATGAGGGATTTGTTACAATCTATGTTGTCGCATGTGTGTTATGGCTTTTTTTAAATTCAATGGGTTGTTGTAATGGATTATTTTCTCGACTGCTAAGTCCTTAGAGGTATGAAATTTCATGTGCGACAACTCTGGAGTCCCTAAGGCTTATTTGCCTTGGAGCTCTGCAATGCCACCTCCATGCTGATGGCTTCCTGGCACCCCATGGTTTGGTCATGAAATTTGGTTTGGCTCCTAGCTTGGATTGATCTTGTTAATCGAGGTTCTTTTGTTGTACCTTTGATATGATGTTTGTTGTTCTTTCGCCCTTCTATTCTTTTCAAAAAGTTCATCTCCAATGAAGACTCTCAGTTGGTGACGACGATGTGGTTGAAATTGCTCTTTTCCTACCTTTCTACTTCTACTAAGGTTTGGATTAATTGAGCTAGACTTTATGTATTTTCACTTTATGATTAATTGAGCTAGACTTTGATTAAAAAAAAAATTGCTTTCTGTTAATCCTTAACTTGCATTTTCACTTTTGCTTCTTAAGGGAAAAATGATAGATTTTTTTAATTTTTATTAAATTACAATACCACCCTTAGTTCAATGGTTAACTAAGGTCAATTTTTTTTTATATTATTTGTAATGTGTCACATGCAGCCTCACAGTTTTATATTAATAAAAGACACCTGGCTTGCCAAGTAAAATGGGGCACACACCCCCAAATTTCCCTAAATTTAATTTCAAAAATGAATAAATTTTCATCAAATTTTGAAAAATTATTTTATTGTATTAAAATTGAAATGAATGAATTAAATCACGAAAAAAAAGGACTTTTTCATGTGATTCGACATTACAATAAATGCCTAATTGTGAAAAAAAATTCAAACATTTATCTTTTTTTTTATAATAATATTTCCCTTTTTTATAATTATATTCAATTATTTTTTCAACAATTTTAGTTTAATTTTAAAAATTTATTTTGATTATAACTCATAATCAAAATTAAAAATTAGAACTGCTAATGTTACATTTGATGTTGTTAAAATATTGTTATTTTATATGTGGCTATTGATATGGAGGTACATCTTAATAATAAAGAAATCTAAACCTTTTCAAATTTCTGAAATTATATATACATATTTTAAATTTTGTATTAATTAAAACCGATTGACAAAATTTGATATAAATTAATCATAAATTAATATCTTATTATTAATACAATAAAAATTAAAAATTTCCTCTCTACCCCCACATTTACCCACCTCCATGATCCATCCAACAAACCCACCCAACCCCCCCCACCACTTACTCTTCTTCCACCCATAGTTCCCTCTCCCTCCCTTCCCTCCACCCACCATCCCTTCTCTCCCCTCCTCCCTCCACCCAACAATATATATACACATCCACCCATATTTTAATGATTAATTACATGTGTTAAAACAATAATTATTATTATTAATGGAATTTTTACCTGAGTTTATAATTTTTTAAAAATAAACAATTTTATTTATTTTTACAAATAAATTCCATAAATAAATTTTAAAAAAAAGGTTGAGTTGTAAAAAATTTATTTTTTTATTATACTAGATAAAATAAGTATTAATTTTTTTATTATATTAAATATAAATTAGTAATTTTAGACAAAATGAAAATTAGTCTTTTAGCTATAATTAAAATAAACTTTTAAAATTGAAATATAATTGCAAGAAATAAAAAGGTTTGGATCTTGTTATTTTTAGGGTGCATGTATAAATAATAATATTTTACCCAATTAGATGCCACATTAGTTGCTTTAATTTTCAAATTTGACTGTTTTTTATAATTGCAAGAATTCAAAGCTGTCGCCCAATCCTTAAGCTGATCCATTGCTTCTTGGCACATCTCAGAGCAATCTGTTAGGCATTGCTGTGAATTTGTCGGAACTTTCGTTCATCAACAGCAAGGCAATGTGCTTGTTCACTTCACTTCCACTTAATGATGTAATCTTTATTGCAAATTCGGCTAAGCTCTGCATATCTTTTACATTGGATGATCCTTGAGCAGATTTACAAAGCTCCTTGTATAAGGTTTTTCACAAGTTTGAGTTATTAAATCTGAGGCTTGAAGAGTAAGTCTTGCAAGAAGAACAAAGAAAAAGATTGTGAAAGACATAATATTCAACATTTTTTTTTATATAATTGAAATTAAGATGGCTTGTGGGCTTAGGTTTTTGATATTTATTTTAATATACTTTTGTATGAATATCTAATTAATTTTGTCATTTATGTATTTATTTTAATGTTAATTATTATAATTGCAATATTAAATTACACTCTTATTTTAGTAAGTTTTGTTATGAGTATTAAATTTTTAATTTTATTTTAGATTTTTCATATTCGTATATAAATTTTAAGGATTTTAATTCTTAATAATATTTCTCATTTTGTTAAATAATTAAATACTTACTTATTTATGTATTAGCCTTTATATAAGCTTCACAAGGATTCAGATTAAATATTGTTATTTATATAGGGATAAATCATATAACTATTTTTTTATTTTATTAAAACTCACGGCTAATTTCTATATCCCACACCATACTGTTTAAAAACTACAGTTTCTATATGATTTTGCTTCAATAAATAGCTTTGCCAGTCATCTAGATCATGGCCATGCTTTGCAAGAAAGAAACACATGCAATTTCCTCAAGGCATCCAATACAAAACTAAACAAAGCAAGCAGAACTGCATAAGCTATTCCTTATTCAGAAATGGGATGATTTCACCTCACTTATAAGCTTGAGAATGATTATAATACAACATTGTTAATGTGATGTTAACATGTAAATTTGAGCTAAAGAGTACTACAAGATAAACTAAATGAACTAATAGATGAATGTACTTTGTGTGAATATATAAAGGGGCAGTCATGCCCACCCACATACAGCTAAATCTTTCCTCTGTTTTTAGTTTCAGTTCTCTATTAATATCAAATTGGAATATGCTCTGCTGGATCTTCATGTGAGAAGCAACTTTCATATCAGTAAATTATTGGACATGCTAACTGAAATCCCCTTATCCCATCTTCTCAACATCCTTTATTTTGGATGCTTTATTCTAATGATGCCTTCATTCTTGATTGGGATTGAATCCTTGTATCATTTCGTATTCTGAGTAGACAAATCAAGTTGCAGGTTGTGTGCCAGTCCACGCGTGGTCATCATCAAGTTCATTCATCTTAAGATACCGGCTTTCTTGTAGATAGGTTATCCCGGACCATATTCCACGTATGAGTAAGATGCTTACAAAAACTACACTTCCAAGCGTGCAAACCACCTACATTTAAAACACCAACAAACAGATAAAATGATTGACAGGAAGTGACACAATCTCAGCATCTATGTTTCTTAAACTTCTATAATACCCTCTCCATTCAGAACAAACACAATTGCATATACGTAGAAAAATTAATATACAGGGATAGGGGAGGAAATTAAGCAGCAATCATCAATGCCCAAAACTTTTAAAATGAATGCCAACATAAAAAGGCTTACAAAGCACAAATGCTTTTCTCATCAAGGGGCTCATGCGTCATGCCACATTCAAGCAAAGCAATATTTGCACTTGCATGAGCTCAAAGCCCACGTTGTTAATTTTGGTTACCATAAGCCCAAGCAATTGAGCATGACATGTTGGCTAATTATTGATTGCATTTCATTATAAATGCATAAGTTTAAAATAATTAAGTTTCAAATGGTGGAAAAGAAAAGAATGGCTCAGATTCGAACAAAATTTGAGGCAGCATGAGCTATCATACCAGATAGCTGCTCAAGCCCAAGAGATGGAGAAAAGGTGGGGTAGGGACCAAATTCAAGCTCAAATTCATTCTACTCAAGAACAAATCAAGCTCTCAAACAAGCTGAGCCCGATCAGTCTAAGCTCCTTCTATCCCTATTTATGCCACTGTCTATCAGCTGTATAATACGGCCACAATCACATTTTTGGAATCGGAAACATATGCATTTATTTGTTTGTTTCAGCATGTTAGGAAGTAAATATTTCACTCAACCATGATTTTTTTATCATTTCTTCTTCAGGTTGCAGAGGAAAAAGAATGCACAAAAGCAAAACACAATTGAGTATGGGAAATTCTTTGGAAAGTTTATAAAATGCTTAATTGTGAATCGCTCTGCTGATCCATTTTCAAAATGATAAAAGACACAGGCTTTCTCATTTCTTTCAACCAACGTGACAATATCATAATGGGACTCCTTTATGATATTAAACATTAAATTATACTAGCACATCCTTACAATTACAAGCACCTTGATACTAAAATAAAAGAAGGCAGTCAAATTTGGCCAAAAGAAACAGAAGAAGCTTCTCTAACAAGAAATTACCAACCATGGAATTTGGCAACACATAACAATAGAATAAACTGGAGGACAAACAATCCATATTTCATGGTTTTCTAGTGCATTTCACATGCTTACCACACCCAAAGACGCCTGATGTCTCAGCTATTGAGCTCAGGAACCCCAACAACAAGGGTAGGCCAAGAAAAAATGAAGTCGTCGAAACTGAAAACACTGAACCACAACAAACAGAAATTTGGCAAACATAATAGAAATCATCCTAGTCTTATTTCAAGCTTAAAAATATTAAAACATACATGAAATATATCACCTGGACAGCAATACTGCTTTTATCTATTTGTTTTAGGGATATTTATAAATGAAGCGTAACTTTAACTTAAAATGTAGATTGTGCCAAAAATCAATCCATGTTTAGATCTAATGCCATAGAGTGAAACTAACTACTACCCAGTTCTAATGATGATATGCATAGGCACACTACTATAGCCCCATGATAAAGATAAATGGACATCTGGCAATTCAACTGTGTTCCATTTTGCTGGATTTTGGGAATACAACAATCTAACACATGTACAGATGTACACACATCATTGCACAGCATAAATTCCTGAATAGCGTAACAAATGGTTGATTCTACTATTCACAACCATAAAATGCAAACTTATTAACTATTATTCAAACAGTGTTTGTAATAAGGGAACAATATCATGAGACATTCTTGCTGAACATGCTGTTCATTATTCATGGTGTTCTTGTGACACAGCTTGCCCCATTATTATACATGGGTTATCCCTTTTGTGGTGGCAACTGGCAAGCAGGTCCTGTGGCAGGGTGACAAAGATACTTAAAACAGAATTGTGGGTTCAAATGCTGCTATGACCACCCTTAATCTGATCTGCCCCTTATGACCGTTGAGCTCCCACCAAACTAGTCAATTACACCACAGAAGTCTTCTGTATCTTCCTCTCATATTCAACATACCCTGGAAACTTCAACTCAAAGCTATGCCTCTCCATTCCAACTTGGATTTAACATTTTCTTTGGTTTTACTGTTGCATTTAACTTCATAAAACTGAAGCTAATAGCCCAATACCCATTGAAGACCGCATTTTAAGTTGGAAGAAAATAGAACTATAGAAAGGCTAGTTTTACTCTGCAATTATATATTGGCAGTTCTGATGTTTCAGAATGGTAATATCAATTGCCAAAGGACCACTAACGTTTTCACTACTAACTGTAACGGATCAAGAATCATCACAGTTCCTATTAGTATAGGAACAAGCAAAATCTAAAAATCAAACAAATAACTGATCCCATGTACATAACTACCAGATAGAAACGAATTCATCCCTAAAATTACCACTTTAGACAGCCAGCAATCAAAAACTAGCAGAAATGCAAAGTTGAAGATATAAGGTAGAGTATATTACCTCAAGAAAAGCCTTCAAAACCCACAAAAGTGCGAGCATTAGGACCCCATTTACGGAAAACCCCACCTATAATCAACAAAAATACAAATTAAAAGAAACCCAGAAATAAAACTCACTAATCAAAAATTAAACCATCTAAATTACCAATTTGGTGGAGATGGAAGCAGGCAAGACCGATCGCACCGCTTTCCTGGCTCGTTTAGATACCTTCTTGAAAACATTTTGAATGAACCTAACCAACAGATCCAAACTCCTATCTTCATCTTCATCCTCATCTTCCTCCTCATCTTCATCATCATCATTCAAAAATTCATTGTTAATCGATCGACTCCAATTCCGAGGATCATCTACGAGATTGCCATTATTACTATTCAAACTAGAAATTCTCCTAGAAGCTTGAGGAAGCAGAAGAAGAAAAGGAGGAGGAGCTTTGTGAGAGAGAAGTCGGATGGTCGATTCGGGATGAGATTGGAAGTGGTGAGTTCTTCGTTGGTGCCGGTGGTGGTGTGTTTGAGAGAAGGAAAAAGGAGATGATAGAGTGACTGTAAATGACATAACTAAGATCGATAATAATAGAAAGAAATTAGGTCGTGTAGGTGATTTCTGTGACAGTGCCGATCAGACATGAATGAAGATTTGAAACCTTAGAAATAGTAAATAGTAGCAGTGAGTTTCTGCGCCGGCGAAGAGATTTTGATTGAGCCGCACCTTGTAAACTTTTTTTTTTTTTTTTTTTTTATTTTTATGAACATATTATTTTTCTTAATAAAAAAACACAAATATAGGGTTATTATATGAAGTGAAATATATATAATTATAAATTTATTATTTATTTTATAAGATTAGTATATCAAAAATATTTTAGAAAATAAATAATGAATTTTTAATTCTACATTTATGCCATAGAAAATGCCAAGTCACAGTAAGTTATAATTAGTAAGAATTAACATTTTTAAAATTTTTTCACTCTATTTTAATTTATATAAAATTTTAAATGAATTAATTAATAATTTAATTTGAATTAATTTGATTGACTTAAAAATATTTTTACATGAAAATATGATAAAATAGTAATAAAATAAATAAAAATGGAAAAAAAAATCCTAAAATGACACGAAAGAAAATGATTTCAAAAAATTTATAACCTTTCAATATTCATACAAAATTAGTTTTGAACGTAATTGGTTTCAAAAAATTTACTTTTAATTTTTATAATTATATTTTTTATTAATTAAATTTTATATTTTTTAATTTTTAGGTTAGAGCTAACGTGGCATTTGAAAAATAATTAAATATAAATGATGTATATGCATCACTTTTCATTAATTATATAAAATTTATTTTTATATATAAAAAAATTTACTACTTTATAAAAAAAATAATATTTTTTTTACACTTTCAGTATATCTAATAATTAACTTTATCATTGCATCTAACCCCAACCAATTTAGCGGTGAGGGTACTTTTTTTTTTGGTAAGATAAGGAACTCACTTTTAATGTAATAATATTAATTAAGTATACTTTTTAATTTATATAAAATGCCAAATAATTTAAAAGATTATATTTTTATTATATATTTTTTAAAAATGATACATATTATAAAAAAATTTGATATATATTAAAGTCCAAAAATTTTTTAATTTTTCATTAATTAGAAAAATATTTTTAGTTAATTTATTTACTAAATACTCCAAAATGCTAAAAAATATTGAATTTTTTTCACAAAATAAACGAAGCTTAATTCTAATACACTAGCAACCTATTTACATTCTTTCCCAAGAGTCCAAGACAACACTTTAGGGGCGAAACTAGAAATTAGTCTTTACAGGTTAAAAATAAATAGTAAAAAAAAACTAAATGACAACTTGATAAAAATATATAAACTAAAATAAAAATGTATAATATTAAAAGATCAAAAATTGAATAATATAAAAATATGAATGAAATTTCATAGAAGTGTAAAAAATATAATAAAAATAAAAATATTAGAGAGGCAAATAGTAATTTTATAAGAATACACTAAAATTTTATAGGTAAAATTTTAAATTTAAAAGTTTTTACAGAGCAAATAGTAATTTTGAAAAAATTAATTAAAGTTTATAAATAAAATTTTGATTTTGAAAACTTTTAAGGGGTCAAACAATAATTTTTTTTTAAAAAAATTATTAAATTATATATGTAAAATTATAATTTTAAAAACTTTTGGACTAACCGCTGCTCCTGCAACACTTCCTTAGTAGATGTCATGGAATTATGTTAACGCTCCTTAATTTAATTAATTATTTTTAATTAATTTTTAAATTTAAAATAAAAAAAAATTATTTTTTTTTAATTTATTTTTTTTATTTAAAAAAATTATACATAATTATGTAATAATTCTTTTAAATTTGTCTTTACAAATAATTTATTTCAAACTAACTATTTTAAATTAATTAATAAGAAGAGGGCAAGCAATTAAGTTGAAGAAACAAAAAGTTTATTCTTAAATTTCCATTTCTCCAAATTCAAACAATCCGAGACTTGCAAAAGAAAAATGAAAAACGTCAACGAACGCCCCGATTTCTTCTTCTTGCAGCTGCTTTCATTTTCTCACTTGACAATCTATAAGCAGTTCCGTCCACAAATGCAAAGTATACTCCACCCCAAGACCTTTTCATTGCAAAAACTAAGTAAGGAAGCAATAAACCTGCTGCAAATCCCACCCCAATGCTCATATAAAACCATTTATCAATGAAGCCATTGCCATTGTCAGTCTGATCTGCTTTCCCTCCACCATCTGGATAATTGTCACCTCCATTGTTTGAATCATTAGAACACTTCACCGTAAGAGGATCTCCACAAAGACCAGGGTTCCCAGCGAAAGAGGATGCATTAAAAGTTGACATCTGATTTGTAGAAGGTATTATTCCTGACAAGTTATTGTTTGACACATTCAAATTCCCCAGAAATGTCAATGAAGATATGCTTTGGGGAATAGGACCTGAAAGCCTATTGCCTGAGAGATCAAGAGATAACAACTGACGCAATTCCGAAATGCTCTTAGGAATCTGGCCACTGATGTGGTTTCTTGATAGATTCAAAACTTCCAAACCAACTAATTTTGTTATTGCTTCAGGAAGTTCTCCACTTAAATTGTTTCCAGACATATCTATGCTGGTTAGCAGGGAAAGAGTCCTAGTGTACGTTAATCCAAGGCCATTTATGGTCACATATATGTTCTCTTGGTAATTGTGATGGTCAAAAAGAGTTCCATAAAGCAAATAATGGTTAACGTTCTGCTGTTGAGTCATGGCTTTGAGATTGCTCAAGTTAGCAGGAATGGAACCATTTAATTGGTTTTCTGCCAGATCCAAAATTTGCAGGGAACTCGAATTTGAAAGTGCCAAGGGAAGTTCTCCAGAAAATTTATTTGACCTGAGACTAAGTATCCTGAGATGCGGAAGAGCTTCTCCAATCCATCGTGGTAAGTTTCCTGTCAACATGTTGTTTCCGAAGTCTAAGGTTTCCAACTTTGACAAATTCTGAAGAGATGATGGAATTTTTCCTGAGAGTTGGTTGTTGCTCAAGTGAAGTGTTTGAAGCCCAGTTATCTGACCTATAGAGTTTGGAATCTCACCGGACAAATTGTTTTTTTGAAGGTCTAGAACAGTAAGAGAAGAACAATTTCCTATGTTTGAAGGAATGCTTCCTGCCAAGTTATTTTTTGAAAGATCAAGGACATCGAGCGATATCTCTCCAATTGAGGCTGGGATTGCACCAGTCAACTTGTTACCAGAAAGTGAAAGAAATGACAACACTGACATCACTTGACCAATATTTTCTGGTATACTACCGGAAAACTGGTTATTAGAAAGATCTAGTAAGATGACATTTGGAAGAGGAATGGGTCCTTTGAATTGGTTGAAGCTCAAATCAACAGTTGCATAGGAAATTATATTGAATGGATTTGGTATATGACCCTCTAAACTATTGAAAGAAACATTCAAAATGGCTAGACTGCTAGTCATGTCCCAGAACCAATTTGGGATAGAACCGGAAATACCAGCCCCTGAGAAATCTAAAACGTGGACCTGTTTTTGAGATTTAAGCCAAGAAGGGAAGGACATACCTAGATGGCATGAACCCATCTCCAAGGCAATGACTTGGAAAGGAGGGACCCAATTGGAGCTTACATTCAAAATGAAAGAATTTTCTGATAAACTAATGTTCTCCAGTTTCCCCAGACTATGAAAATGTGCTTCTGAAATAACACCTGTCAATTTATTGAGAGAAACATCAAGGGAAGACAACTCAGAGAGCAGTCCAATGCTATCAGGCAGAGTACCATTTAGCTTATTTGACGCAAGCGTGAGGGTAGTCAAACGCTGTAAGTTTCCAATAGAAGAAGGAATGGAACCTTGAAGCAAGTTATTGTTCAACCGAAGCTCGACAAGATTCTTGAGCTGGCCAATTGAATCTGGTAAACTTCCGGTCAAGTTGTTTAACGACAAGTCAATATACTGCAAATTAGAAAGCTTACCAATGGAGCTTGGAATGCCACCCTCAATATAATTGAAGTGTAAATCAAATTGAATGAGAGATGTCATATTTCCAAGAAGAGCAGGAAGTCTACCATGTAGCTCAGTGATAGATAAATCAAGAACTTGTATCTTTTTCCAGCTTCTTGAAAATAGTTGGAAGCAGCTTGCTGAGAGTTCGACATTATAATTAAGCTTCAATGACTGCAAATTTGGTAATTCACCAAAACCCAGTGGAATCCTTCCAGTCAACATGCCATTTCTGATGTCAACAGATACAAGGCTGCTAATGTTCACAAACCAATTCGGTAAGTTGGCCTTGAAGGAGTTGTCTCGAAGTTTTAGGACTTTAAGGGAAGTAAAATTAACAGAAGAAATAGAATATATGAAACCAGATAAAACACAGAATTCTAAGTGCAACTCAGATAAAAGAGGAAGCTTGTTCAATGGCTCAATCCATTCTCCTCCTACCTTTGAAAGGTCTACAGAATACATATTCAAATACTTTAGTGAGACAAGACCACTCACCCATTCAAGATTATCAACATTTGAACTAAATGAAGAGACATCAAGAAATTGCAAGCTAGAGAGGTTTCCAAGATTTGGAGGAATTGCGCCACTAAACCCAGCAAATGACAAGTTCAAATATTGCAAGTTCTCTAAAGAGGAAAAGAAATGAGGAATTTTACCACTGAATTTGTTCCCACTTAAATCCAGGTATTTCAAGGACTTAAGTTTTGCGAGTGAAGGTCTAATCTCCCCACCTAATGGCTGACGACCTGAAGAGTTTGGGAGATCAACTGCGAGAACAGCACCAGTTGTATTGTCACAAGCTATTCCTGACCATTGACAGCAATTGGTTCCATGCCATGAGGAGAGCCGATTCCAGGAATCATTAAGACCCATTTTGAGGTCAAGAAGAGCCTCTCTCTCAGCTGCATTGCAGTGCACCAATTGAGCAAACCCACCCCAAATTAATTCTCCGGATAACAGACAGATAATCCAAAGAAATGGAAAGGTCTCCATAGATCAAACACTCAATGCCCTGTTCAAAAGCAAAGAAATTAGACTAATTTTCAAGTAAGTTTTCTAAGAAAACTGCATGCATAGGTAAGTTTCATCCCACGATATTTAAAGGCAAAACTGGAACAAATTGCAACAATTTTTAATTCTGTATAGCTGACTACAAACAGTTTAGTCTACCAGCTTTTACCAGCCATTGAATAAAAAATAAGTGGCGTATTATCAGGTTTTTTTTTTTATGCCGTATTTCAGGTTTTAACCCCCACCAATTAGCCACACTTTTTGGAAAATTATTGTACGAACCATAGCACCAAAAAATAATAGTGCCCTCTTAAAAAAAAAAAGTCAGTTTTTCCTTAATTTGAAAAAGATGACACCTTATATTTAGATAAAAAAAAAGATGCATATACATTGAGTGCGCTTAATAATTTCAATCACAATTACTATCGCATAATCTTGAGCCTGATAGATCCCAGGGACAGTAGCCATCTATCTTCATTGGGTAGACATAATGGCTATTCGCAGTGATTGCTTTAATGGGGTACCGCATTTTCTTTTGAAAAGTCCTGTTAGGTTATTAACTGGGAGATCCAGCCGGAAAGACTTTTGATAACTCAATTTCCGAAATTGGTTGCCTCTAAACTCGATTATATATTGTCTAAATCTATTTTATCAGAGTTCAGTTAGAATGAACACCCATAAAAATTTGATTTGTTGTCATCCCTACTTTTATATCTAATTGATTAATGAAAGCATTTTTGTTAAGACTTGTTAATTTATATATTTTATACACATATTTTCATAATGGATGCTTAATCCTGAAAGATATTGGAGCCATAATAATAACAAATTTTCACTTATTTAATTTAGGAAATTAAGTAACTAGTTTACATGATTTAATTAATTTAAAAAAAAATTGTTTTATATTTAAAATATAAAATAACATTCAGTATATTCTTATTTTATTTCATATTAATCCATAAGCAGGTGAAGTTTCCATATTTATCAATTCTTAGTATTATTATTATTATTATTATTAAAAAAGGGACTTTGCCGTCTATTTCACGATTTGCCCATCATGCACGATCTTTTGTTTATTAATTAATTCAGAAAAAAATAGTTAAGTTGATGACCAGCTGCTCATAGGACTCGGAAGGAAATTTCTTAAATATTTCTGGAAGTCATTTTAAGTGATTACTGTAAAATTTATAAATTATTAAAAAAAAAGATTAATAAGGTTTAAATTATCGATTTAATAATAAAACTGAATAAATTTTATTAATTAAATTAACTATATTAATTATTTAATAATTTTTTTAATATAATTATTATTCAATATAATGCTTTTGGAAAGTAAATGCCATTCCTAAAGAGTAATTTTAATTATATATTTTAATCTTTTCAGTCAAAAAGAACAAGAATAGATATCATGTTTTTTCCTTCACTTCTTCTATAGTAAAAAGCAACCGTCATTTAAGGTTTGCCATTGTAACGTTGGAAGATGAAGTAGCTTGGCAACAAATTGGTTTCGATTTGTGATTTGGAGTGAACTTAAATTGGATTAACGATCGAAGTCTGCTAATTTATTTAGTCAAAATTTCGATTCATTTGCAGTTGTATGGGGCGGTTTTAATTTCATTTTCAAATAAAAGTTTAAAGAATTAATTTAATCCTATATGTTAGAATTATAACTCAAAATCTTAGTAAGATTTAAAGAAATTTTTTCCTAATTTGAGTAGGAGAAATATTCCTCAATAGGATAGAGAAATATTTTCTATATAAAGTAGAACTCTTATTTTAGTGTTATTCTTAAATTAAGTGGGACTCCTAATCAAATTAGGATTGAGGGAATTAACACTATAAATAGGAGAATGGTGGAAAGGGTTATTTGGCTTTCAACTTATGGAGTGAGGCTGTTGCCCATTGTAGAGAGGAGCCTTAACAATTGCTAAGGATTTGGCTCTGCCCATTGATGAGGGGCACTTGCCCATAAAGATATAGAATTCAAGAGGAAGGGATTCTTATCCATTGGTGAGAGGACTCTTGCCCATATAGTTGAAGGCACCATTTGTGGTGTAATGTTGTAATAGTAAATATATTGGGTTATGTCTAGAAGAGACTGAGAGTGACTAACTAATATATTTACTATGAACAGTTTGATGTTGTATGGGTTCTCTTGGGTGTAATTGGGTTAATGAGTAGTATAGTTATGAGCTTGTAACGATGATTTATTTATTGTTGATAGTGAAAAATGGCATGCCCGTGGATGTAGCCGTATGTTGAGAGGGTGAATCACGTAAGTATTGGTGTTTTGTGTGTTTGATTTATTTCTTTGTAGTTTACATAATTCCGCAGTACACAACAATTGGTATCACAACATGGAAATAATATTGGTGAGTTTGGTTGAAGGTGGAGCTACTGCGACATGTAAAAGTCGCACATGCAATAATGGTGATGATGGAGAGTTGAAATTGAAGTGAAGCTCTTGATGCAAAATCAAGAAGATTGATTATGTGAAAATTTTTTGAAGAAAGAAGCAAAGAAGCAAGTTACATCCAAGATGAAGATTGGAAAGATTGATGATTGGAAAGATTGATGATTTGAAGGATTCAAGTTCAAGCATAGAGATGTGATAATTGAAGGCACCCAAGAATTTGAGGTATGTAATGGTTGATGGATTTTGAGTCAAGGTGGAGATTGTTAGAATTATGACTCGAAATCTTAGTAAGATTTGAAGAGACATTTTCCTAATTTGAGTAAGAGAAATATTCATTAATATGATAGAGGAATATTTTCTATATAAAGTAAAATTCTTATTTTAGTGTTATTCCTAAATTGAGTTGGACTCCTAATCAGATCAGAATTGAGGGAATTAATACTATAAATAGGAAAATGGTGAAAAGGGTTATTTGGCTTTCAGTTCATGGAGTGAGGCTGTTGCCCATTGTAAAGAGGGGTCTTGTCAATTGCTGAGGATTTGACTCTGCCCATTGATGAAGGTCACTTGTCCATTGCAGTGGAGAGAGGCTTCAGCCTAAGGTGGAGTAAAGACATAGAATTCAAGAGGAAGGGATTCTTGTCCATTAGTGAGAGTGTAGTTGAAGACACCCTTTATTGTGTAGTGTTGTAATAGTAAATATATTAGATTATGTCTAGAGGAGACTGAGAGGGACTAACTAATATATTTAATATGAACAGTTTGATATTGTATGAATTCTCTTGACTGTAATTGGGTTGATGAGTAGTATAGCTATGAGCTTGTAACGATGATTTATTTATTATTGATAGTGGAAGATGGCATGCCCGAAGATGTAGCTCTATGTTAAGAGGGTGAACCACGTAAATATTAGTGTTTTGTGTGTTTGCTTTATTTCTTTGTAGTTTACACGCTTCCGCAGTGCACAACACTATATTTTTCAAATTTTACTAATTATATTCCACCATCATTGAATTCGTATATTAATTACATAATGGATTTATCACATCACGCCAACAAGAAGATATAATTAGAAAAAGCTCAAAAGTATATGATTTAAATGGTAATTTAATTAACATATAGTATAATTAAAAAAATTAAAAATACAATTTTTTATTTTTTCTCTAAAATTATTAAGTTTTAAAATATATAATTAATAAATGATATATATTTTATATAAATTATTAACTAAAATATGTAAATTTAAATGAATTAAAGTATTTTTCAAGTAATATAATCGAGTGAAATCAGAAATTTAAGTTGGGAGGACAAAACTCAGCACTTTCAAACACAAAATATTGATACATCAAATCTTCCATCTATCTATACATAGCTCAATAAAATTCTAATACTATAAATGAAATTATCAATTAATTCTATTGAATTACGGGTCATTTAAGTATATTTCAATTGGCATAATCTTCTATTCCATTTTGCACCTTATACATCCACCCCAATATTTTCTTTTTCTAATCTGTAATTCTTTCTTGGAATAAGCCTTTCCTGTCATTTCTTATAATTTAGGACCTGTTTGGTTTAACTGTTGAATACAGCTGATAGCTGTTAGTTGATAGCTATTACTATTAGCTGATAGCCGATAGCTGGTAGTTGATGATAGCTGATTTATGTTAAGTGTTTGGTAATACTATATTTAGCTGTTACTATTTATATGCGAAATGATTAATAAATGTATATATTATATAATTTATTTTATTATTGAAATAAATATAAAATTATAAATTTATTATATTATATTATTTATTTTATTATTAAATTAAATATATATTATTAAAATTAATATATAATTATTAATCTATTATATTATACCATTTATTTTATTACTGAAATAAGAACATAATTAAATTTTTTAAAAAAATAATTAAATAACTTTAAAAATATAGATAAAATAATAAAGTAATTATTATTGTTGATAAAGAAAAAATTTATAATTAATTTTAAGTTTTTAGATGTAAATAAATATTTTATATTTCATGTTATTAATAAAAAAATGTTTTAACAAAATTGAAATGCATTAATTAAAATATTAAAATTATAAATAAAAAAGATAAAAGTATTAATCATATTAATTTTTGAGTTAAATAAAAAAGGATAATATAGTCAAAATTAAAAATAAAATCAAATCAGCTATCAGTCGATAAGAAACAGCTCTAAAAATAGAGCTGATACAAACTGCAGCTGAAGCTTACCAAAAACTCTAGTTCACCTATCAGTCATCAGCTATCAGTTATATTCAATACGTGAACTAAACACCTCCTTAGTTAGGGGTGAGCAAATTTCAGTTTAAACTAAAAAATTGAATCGAACCAAATCAATTCAGTTCAATCAGTTTGGTTTTAAAATTTAATCAGTTTGGTTTGATTTTATATTATAAAAATTTCAATTATTTTGGTTCAGTTCAGTTTTGAAGAAAAAAATTGGTGAACTGAACCAAATAATAATTTTATATATTTAAATCGAACTAAATCGATTTTTGAATTGATTTATTTTTATGGAGAATTCATGAATTATATTTAATTATATATATATATATATATTGTTTAATTTCATTGATTAATGATTATTAGATTCAAACCAAAGTCAAAACTAGACTAAAAAACCTGAAAATGAAGTCTAAATTAAAAATCAATAAAAAATCAAAATCTATCTGCTTAAACCAAACCGAACCGAAATAGAACGGTTGGATTCGATTTGATTTTTCATCTATTTTAATTCGGTTCAATTTCTAAAATATATAATTCAATTTTTATAATTTAATTAAATTTGATTCAATTTAATTTGGTTTGAATTGAACACTCACCCTACCGTTAGTCACCTTCTTCGAAATCATCACCTTTCACGCGCCATAAAAGTCGTCTTCCTTCTTGTTTTTTTTTTTTTTTTCAACTTCCATATCCATTATAGAATTATTGATAATGGTTTAGTACATGTTATTTCAACAAAGGATCATTACTCATCAGTACTGACAAAATCACTAAATCAGCAAAAATAATGAAAAATCATTTCTAGGTTTCGCTTAAAATTAGATAATATACACAACAACAATAATTAATTAATTAGTTTTAACTTAACTAATATTAAAAAAAATCAAAAGTCATAATCATAAACTATATAAATCAATATGACACATCAAAATCAAATTAACCACCTCTTAGTATAAATAGAAAAATATAATATTCAACCAAAATTTTCTATCAAACCTATTCAATGATATTTTAATAATCAAAACATTAAAAGAAAATGATTAATTTTTATTTATTTGTGGTATTTATTTTCTTTATATTTTATGATTTATTTTACAAACATTTCTTAGAGCATTTTAAATAGATTAAATATAAATAAAAGAAATGTTATATTGCTATATTTTCATTTACTTAAATAATATACCAATAATGATTATATCTACACATTTCTGATTGAAATTCACCCGAAATTTCACAGTTTCAAAGTTGATCGATTACATGTAAAATATATACATATATATACGTCTTTGACACTTTGAAAAATTCTATGCACGAACAAAGAAAAATCTTAAAGATCACCCCTGAAAAATGGATCACTTAAGAATGGGTTGGAGAAGGTTCCTCCTTCATTGGGGAAGAGTGAGGAGACAGATAAGGCCAAGAACAAACCCCCAAGCATATCTGTCATTTACCAAAGAAGTTATCTCATCTTTAGCAGGTAGTTCCTCCCCACCTCGAAAGAAGGTTGCAAATAATCCCCACGCCAGACACAGCACACTTCCACTCAGACCACCAATGCCCAGCAAGAGGGATGTTGCAAAAGAAAGCAATGTGGCTGTGCTTCTTCCAAACATAGCTTGCGCTATGCGACCTCCTTCGAGTCTTCCACAGGGTAACAAATTCAATGAAGTCACAACCATTCCTGCAGACGCATAGTATTGTCAGGAGTCAAGATCTCAACATGGGACACCATCTTCTGTAAAAATATAGAACCAGAACAACCAAACCAAAACAACATACTTCAAGTTGGTCTCGCTGTCCCAGGCTGCTAGCCAAACTCATAAACTAGCTCACAACCCAACATAACCAATCAGCAAATGTATAAGTGTATGCTAAATTAATGTTACTGATCATAACATGATAATTATAATGGCGAACATGACAGTTAATAAATGTAGAATTTGTGGAAAAAAAAAATCGAATGGTCCATCATTCTTCAGTTTCATTTGCCAACTTGATCTATTGCTATAGTGCACAAAGTCTGTATCAGTCAAGAGAGGTGCTTATAAAGCTTCTGCTTCTTATTATTGTTTGTAATAGGACCTCAAGCATAGTCCTAATGTAAAAGTTCAAAACAAGATGATTAACAGCGAGTGTACAAGTCAGTTTACACCTGGTTTGCAGGGCTACAGATAACTGATGTACAAGAAGGATTTGCATCCTTCACTATACTCTTTTATCAGGAAACTTTTACCAGTACCATGTGACTAAACATATCCTAAATCTTTAGCATTCTTCATGGCCATATTAAGTATTGACACTCACTTATCAGAAGGTGAAAAAAAGAAAGTACAAAATTGCTTGACTAATTTGTTTCTTTGCTCGGTAAGTTGTCTCATCTCATATCCAACCAGAAAGTATTGCATACATAACAGAGATCCAAAAGATCAAGGACTCACCTGAAAGTCCAGCAAAAGCAAGGGGATCAACAGGAACCCCCACACCCTCCACTGCATAAGGCAATACATTTCCAAGGTCATCTGTATAAGGTCCAATAATATATTGGATGAAAGAAAGTAAGGGATTGTTGTAGAAGAATTGTGGCCTTATATACTTGCAAGATAAAAAAAAAAAAAAGGTAAGCATTAAACTAATCAAATCAATCAAGGAGGTTTTTACAATGATATGCATAGGCACACTACTACAGCCCCATGATAAAGATAAATGGACATCTGACAATTCAACTGTGTTCCATTTTGCTGGACTTGGGAATACACCAATCTAACACATGTACAGCTGTACACACATCGTTGCACAGCATAAATTCCAGAATAGCATAACAAATGGTTGATTCTACTATTCACAACCATAAAGTGCAAACTTATTAACTATTATCCAAACAGTGTCTGTAATAAGGGAACAATCTCATATGACATTCTTGCTGAACATGCTGTTCATTATTTCAGGGTGTTCTTGTGACACAGCTTGCCCCATTGTTATACATGGGTTATCCCTTTTGTGGTGGCAAGTGGCAAGCAGGTCATGTGGCAGGTTGACAAAGATACTTAAAGCAGAATTGTGGGTTCAAATGCTGCTATGACCACCCTTAATCTAATCTGCCACTTATGACTGTTGAGCTAAATGATTGTTAGTATTTTCCTGCAAGCATTGTCATCTGTCTGTAACATTCCCACCAAACTAGTCAAATATACCAAAGAAGTCTTCTGTATCTTCCTCTCATATTCAACATATCCTGGAAACTTCAACTCAAAGCTATGCCTCTCCATTCCAACTTGGATTTAACATTTTCTTTGGTTTTACTCTTGCATTTAACTTCATAAAACTGGAGCAATAGCCCAATACCCATTGAAGACCGCATTGTAAGTTGAAAGAAAATAGAACTATAGAAAGGCTAGTTTTACTCCGCAATTATATATTGGCAGTTCTGATGTTTGAGAATAGCAAAAGCTGAAGACATTTCAGAATGGTAATATCAATTGCCAAAGGACCACTAACGTTTTCACTACTAACTGTAACGGATCAAGAATCATCACAGTTCCTATTTGTATAGGAACAAGCAAAATCTAAAAATCAAACAAATAACTGATCCCATGTACATAATTACCAGATGAAAACGAATTCATCCCTAAAATTATCACTGTAAACAGCCAGCAATCAAAAACTAGCAGAAATGCAAAGTTGAAGATATAAGGTAGAGTATATTACCTAAAGAAATGCCTTAAAAACCCACAAAAGTGCAAGCATTAGGACCCCATTTACGGAAAACCCCACCTATAATCAACAAAGATACAAATTAAAAGACGCCCAGAAACAAAACTCACTGGTAAAAAATTAAACCATCTAAATTACCAATTCGGTGGAGATGGAAGCAGGCAAGACCGACACAACGCCTTCCTGGCTCGTTTAGATACCTTCTTGAAAACATTTTGAATGAACCTAACCAACAGATCCAAACTCCTATCTTCATCTTCATCCTCATCTTCATCATCATCAACCAAAAATTCATTGTTAATTGATCGACTCCAATTCCGAGGATCATCTACGAGATTGCCATTATTACTATTCAATCTAGAAATCCTCCTAGAAGCTTGAGGAAGCAGAAGAAGAAAAGGAGGATGAGCTTTAAGAGAGAGAAAAATCGGATGGTCGATTCGGGACGAGATTGGAAGTGGTGAGTTCTTCGTCGGTGCCGGTGGTGGGGTGTTTGAGAGAAGGAAAAAGGACATGATAAAGTGACTGTAAATGACATGACTAGGATAAAGAAGCTAGTTCGTGTAGCTGATTTCTGCGACAGTGGCGATCAGACATGAAAGAAGACTCGAAACTTTAGAAATGGGAAAGAGTAGCAGTGAGTCTCTGTGCCGGCAAAGAGATTTTGATTTAGCCGCACATTGTACAGATGTCCGACACTAACCGTAACTATAAAAATTTTAAATAAATTTAAGATAATGTTGACACCATATTTTAACCGATCTCCTGTTACAAATAACCGTAACTATCCCCTCCCGACATTCTTGTGTTACAAATGACTCGATCAGGAAATAAACCGATCCCCCATCTAGTCGATTGCTTTCCGATTTCTCGAGGTCAAACCAATATCAAGTCTCTATGCCATCCAATCTCATTTCTGAGCTCTCGTCAAACGAGATCAAACCAATGTCAAGTCTCCATGTCATTCAATCTCAGTTTCATTCAATCTCAGTTTCGATCTCTTAAACCAATATCAAGTCTCCATGCCATCCAATCCCATTTTCGATCTCTCATCAAAGGGAATCAAACCAACACTAGGTCTCTATGCCGTTCGGTCTAATTTCCGATCTCTTCTTTACAAAATGTAGTTGAAAGTCATTTAGCTAACACTAAGATCGGGTTCCTCACTTGTATATCTTAGACATTACTTAAAATAAGGTTAAAATCCCAGTCCGATTTAATGGTGATTCTGATCTAATTCAAATTCAGCCTTTCCAATTTTAATGTCTTAGAAGTTCTACCCGGTATTTGTGCTCGGCTTAGGCCAATCTCATGTTTACGATGTTTTTCGACCTCTTATACTTAGATTAATAATTGCTTTTAAGTTTGATGTTCTAATATGTTCAAACAATTAAGCACTCATACAATCCGGATACTTTCTGATCTCATTAAGAAATTGAACGAAAGAAATTTTATTTCATGTTAAAACAAAAAGTTACAAGTCATTCGGCTGGAGGGTCACCCCCAGCCTGTTCTCCAGATACATTAACATTTCTCTCATTCCCCCTCTCTCTCTCGGTTTCCTCCTCACTCTCCTCTTCGTCTTGAGGAGCCAGATCCACCATCCACGAGAAGTCTTCCTCAGGATAATGCCTCCTGAGCTCAGCCAAAAGGTCGCTGTGGGCATTCACATAAGCACCAGCTTCCCTCGTCATAGCCTCTTCTTCTTTTACTTTGAGTTCTTCGGTGAGGCGTGCAACATCAGCAGTTCGGAGCGCCCGAGCTTCTCCAAGTTCATGAGCCTGTTCAGCCAACTTATCCTCGTAGGACTTCATCCGACCTTCGATTTCGGCAATATAATCCTGGGCGGATGAAAGTTGGGCTTGGGCAAAAGCTGTGTCCTGGACCACTTTTAGAATTTCTTGCCTTAGAAGATGAGCCTTTTCCTTGATTATATATTGATTTACCAAGCTCTCTACGCTCAAACTCATCGTCTGGGCCAGAGATCGCTTGCTACTGGGTCAGCCTATTCCGATCCTCCTGGAGGCATATGGTAGCGCCCAAAACTTTGGCCAAGCCTGGATTTTCCCGAACAGATTGGTTCTTCTCCAGAGAGTGAATGAAGACCTGGGCGCTATGGGAAAGGGTCCTCACAGTAGGTTGGGAAGGTCCCCCTTCCGCACTTGTGGGAACAGGTGGAGGCGGTGGCTCTTCTTGTCGAGGGGGGAAGGAGCTACCTCTACTTCCCGAACCGATTGTCCCGAAGGTCGGGACGAGTCTCCCGGCACTCCTCCTGAATCTCACCTTAGTGTCTATGATGCCGCGGCAATTTTCATTTTTCTCACCTTTTTGGAGATCTCCCTCTTCCACTTACGGCTCTCCTTGGAAGCCTCGTCGCCCGCCATACCTGCACAAAGAAAAGTTAGTGAGTTCGCTAAGATTCAGAGATCAGAGATAGGGAAGGTACCAGGGCCAAGGTCAGAGAGCTGAAACTCGTATTCTTCGTCGGTGATCAGCCGCATCATCCAATATTTCAGTTTGGCCATCACCGCATCTAAACAAGAGAACTTCTGAGTGGCCGCCTGATCCTTTAGCTCCATCACCATGGCACCCTCGTCCTTAGTCAAGGCGATCTTCTTCGGAATCGAAGGGACCAGATATTGCCAGCTGCGGGGGAAACCTTCGAAACCATTTGGATTCTTGCTCCTCAACATGAAGAAGTGATTCTTCCAATTCTTCAATGACGAGGGGAGATCGGTAAAGAGCCCACTGTGCGATTTTGCTTGAAAGAACCAAAGACTGCCGTCCCTTTCGACGAGTAAGCCTATGCAGCTCAAAGAAAACTTTCGTGTGGATCGAGCTTCTTGGCCCGTCATAAGCCTCTGAAAGCCACTAGGATTCACCACGAGTTCGGATGCACTTGGGCTACACATACGTGGTGAAACTTCAGAACATCCTTGAAGAAGTCATCAAGAGGAAACCGAAGCCCGGCTTTTAATTACTCTTCATACACCATGATCACATCATTTTCGTCGAAGAAGTGATCGGCTCGGAGATCGCTATGACATCTGATAAGCTCGTAGGAGTTGGTCCGAAAGTTGTACTCTTGACTAATGAATTGCAGATCAGTTTCCTAAAGGACTGACGACAACTCGTCCATGGGAAGATTTTCTCTACTAGAGGAAGATGTCTATCTTAATTGGGCTGCTCGATCATGAATCAAGCTTAAGTCGAGGAGGCTCCGGCCCACAAGATATGGATGGAAGGGGGCTCGCCGCTCTCGACCTCTACACGCTTATTTTCAAAGACATAAAAGAAGTTTAAGTAAGAGAAGGATTAAAGTTCTTACCGGAGTGTGATCGGTGCCGAAAAAACTTGAAGAAATGAGATAAAGTTGAAGTTGCAAGCAGAGTGCTGAAAATAACATAGGAGAGCAACTGATGGACCCTCCCCCTATTTATACACGTTCGAGCATTCAATGCTCACAGAGTCCCAAGCAATGCATCTGTTAGTGGAATCCCGCCATCGACACGCCGGGAAGGTTCCGTAAATACCATAAATAAAATAAAATGAGATCGGTTAGCTAAGGTCGCTTGATTAGGGCAAATGCTCAGAGTCACGTGTCGGCTAAGGACGATCTAGTTAGGAACCGATCGTAGGCACATCAGAGATTGGAAAGTTCACCAATGCAATAATTAAATAATGACCTTCAAATAAAATTTCATTTCATTTCCATAAGGTCAGATTTCACCATTTGGGCGATCCCAAGAGATCGAATTACATCATTGAGAGAACCTTTAAAGATCAAACTTCATCGCTTAGGGATTTCAAATAGGGAAGTGATGAGGGACCTGATGTGAGAGAGATCGAAAAGAGTCATAATTGAGAGATCTAAGGAATAGAGATCGGAAAAGAGGACAAAAAGACTTCTAATAACTTTCGCCATAATCGTGAGCCGAGGTAGTTAAAGCGCTGCGGTGTGTGATCGAATCTTCACCGCACGCCTCATTTGTAGAATCGCCCACATTGTCGGCAGATGCCACGGCGCTTATGATAGTCCTCGCTTCTCAATATCCACCATTGATCTTACTTGTAAGGACAAACTTGGAGCCATTGGATCAAAAAGTATACGACAGGATCGACGCCTTTTATTCCCGGCCTTTAGATCCTTCTTGACAGGAAAGATCCTGAGCTGTTGGATTGAAATTGAGAAAGGACAGATATTCTGAATAGGATCTCACCGCCCATTTTGATTCTCTTCAATTCTCGTGCATTGGATCATGTCCTTTAAATCCAAACCTTCCATCTCCCGTAAGAGATCCCGACCCTTCATCAGAGCACCTGCTCTCTATAAATACCTTCATACAATACCGTTGAAGGAGGACGAAAAAAGGTGGTGGTGATTATAGTGGAAAGACTCAAATTTAATTCACCTTGCTACTTTGAGCTTACATAAAATAGAGGAAATTCATAAACTAGTTTTCTTGAGTATCTCCATTGATAGAGTTTTCAATCTCAAATTCTTCATTTTTAGTTTGTTCATCACTCTGCTATTACCATTTCCATTCAATCCCGTCTGCATCACCCCAATATCAACACATTATTCTTTCTGCCTGATCTTGCTCTGTCACACCTTACCCCTCCATAAGGCATAACATGATCTCGTAGAATACTTAATGAACTACCGAACTTCACCTACCGATAACTCATTAAGTACCCTACAAGGGATTTTAAAACAATTTTCTTACATTTTAGAAGTGGTGAGCATTTTAGTGAATTAAAAACCATGTATTCAAAGTTTAAATACTAGTAAAAATTTTTGTCCATTTTAATTTTGCCGCAAATTTTATAAAAATTTTGACAGAGTTCCCTCTGTATTTTGAGAAACCAGTTCTTCAAAGACCTGTAAAAAGCACTTCCAAAAGTTTTCCACAACTCCCAATCTCCAATAAAACTCAAATCAACCCAATTCAAATCACTTCAAAGCAATTTTCACAATTTAATCAAATTTGGTTCTCACAAAATTTTTAATACTTCATTAACAAGGCATAAAGCAGAAAATTCATATTTACAAATATTAAATTTACAGAAACAAACCCAAAATAATATTATTACAATTTATTTACAACTGCTCAATTTACATTGATATTTATGACATTACAGCATTTACATCAAAATAACCACATGGGTATAAAACAATACCCGTACAAAAGGGATCAAGAAGTTCTTGTCAATCCCGCAGCTCACTCTGCTGCTTTCTCCTTGCTCTTATCTCATGATAAGAATTAAACTATCGCTGAGTATAAACATACTCAGTGGTGCACAATAAAATTTAAAATGCGATACATAAATCATTTATTGATGAAACATAATTTGAATACTTCATAACCACATTTCACAAATATCAAAGCTCATAACAACTCATTTTGTCCAATAATATATTAAACACAGTTTAGTCAAACAATTTCATAAACACAGTGTTATCAAAATCATACACAACTTAAGCCATGACACAAAATTTCCGATCAATGCCGTTGTACACCACGACAAAGCAATCTACAACCCATTAATCAAATCAATGAGGGAGGTGGCTAGCTAGCTAATGAGTACTCATCTCGATCTACAACCTCAATCGGCAAGCCGTAGAGGGAGAAAATAAACGATCTCAACCCCATAAATGGAGGAGGAAATGTGATATCACATGCTAAGTGTGAACATAAAATCCATTTTAAACATTTCATTCAAATATTGCATACAAAAATCAAATCAATTCCCAAAGTTACAATTTGATCACAAGGTGGCAACACAAAAGTTCATAAATTCATACTGCATGCTAAATCAATTTTTTAAGGGTAAAATGCTTAAATAGGATTTATTGTGCACAAACTTGACTAGAGTCGCCTCTAGGCCTTGACTCGCTCTCCGAGCCTCCAAGTCTTTTTCAGCTTAAACACACAATTTCATAGTGTTTCAGTACCATAACTTAACATAAGTCCAAAAATAAATTTAACTTCACTTTAACTAGCTCTATTGTGTTAAATTCGATGTTCTCAAAGTTTTTGTGTTTCGGGTTACTATTCACTACACTATTCAAGTCAAATTGTTGACTTTTTAAGGATTAATAGGTATGGGAACTCCAACTTCACCCACATACCACATTTTGGTCATTAAACTTGTTGGTTTTGGTCATTTTCTCAAAGCTTAGGTCAATTTGGAAAAATTGCCAATTTTCGATTTTGGTGCTCCGAAGTTGCACTCGCTCCATTGGTCGATCTACTGTTGGAATTTGACAAAACGTCCTTCATAGAAAATGTTCATTATTTTCTTAAGTGTATTCTCATATTTGGATCACCTCAATCGGAGTTTTGTATCTCAATTTATGGCCAAAAAAAGTTTATCGCTCACGCAATCGCTCATACCGTATCTTGGGTTCCGCAGATTTTGATCCAACTTTGGTCAGTAATTTGATCAAGTTAAGTTCATAATTTGGTCTAACTTTCTTCATATGAAATATTCTACTATGTCTTAGATTTCCATTGGTTCAAGAATCGCCTAAATCCGAGTTTCCTAGAAAGAGTTATAGCCATCTAAACATTACTGCTCAACTGAAAATCTGCAGAGTTGCAGGTTTGGTAACTCAACTTTGCTCAATAATTTGAATGGGTTAATGGCATAATTTGGGGTGATGTTCTTCATGAAAGTTTTAGGTCTATATGCCCTCTAACCCCTGGCCAAATTTCAGGTCAATTTGACCTGTCTAACTCGAGTTATGACCAAATGAACAGTTACTGTTCATTTGGTCAGTTTGGTGCAGTGGCAGCCTGCTCTCATTTCACTTTGGTCAATTGTTTCACCAAGTTTTGGTCAGTTTTTGGCCATGGTTCCTTGATGAAAATTGTGCTATTTTATGTCTATTTTCATCCCCAATTGGTAGCATATCAATTAGGCTTGTAAAACTTGAGTTTTGGTCCTTCAAAGTGGGTTTGGTCATGTCACAAAGAAGATGACCATTGGACCTACGAATTTAGTTTTCATTCCAACAATTCCCACACATCTCTTTTGATCATTATTGACCATTTTTCATCTCATAATAGAATAAAGTCATCATTTAAGCATTTCTCCAAAAATTAGTTCACAAACCCTAGCCTCCAAACCCTAATTCACTTAAATTGTGCAATTAACTAAATTCAAAACTTTAAACCATAATCAATCAACTAAGTAGGGTTCCTAAACTCATTCAAACCCATTAAATTCATGCAATCCATACTCCCTTTAGGCTGGACGAAATTTCAGTTTAGTCCTTCTCCCATGTTTGTTTCATTTAATCAAGTTCTAAGCTCATTTTCAACCATCACATATGTATTTGAATGGATAAATGAAGAGTTTAGCATACTAACCTCAATTTAAATGCCAAGCCTTTAATTCCTCTCCTCCTTTCTTCTTTCTTTCTTGTTCTTAAGTTGAGATTGCAAGGTCTAGTGAGGTTTTTAGGGGAGTCATGTTAATTGGGTGAAGGAAATTAAGCTTAATGGAAGCTTAAAGGAAGAAAACTTCATGGAAATTCATGGGGGAAGTGGGGCGGCAACCAAGGGCAAGGAAGAAGACTTTTTCTAAATTTTTTTTTCTTTTGTTTCTTTTAACCTTATCCCTTTTTGAAGACCAAAATTCCCATTTAATAATTCACTTAATTAATTTGTTTATGACATCATTCATGATGTCATCAACTTTGACTTTTCCATCTTTTTCTTCTTTTTTTTTTCTATTTATTTTTCTATTAGTTCTTTAATTTAATTCTCGATTCAGAAATTTTCTTTTCTCCGATTTTATTTGACAGTTAGGTCAGGAGTCAGCTCTCGGGGTCAATTGACCAAATCGCCTCACGGCTCATCCCGCTTGCAAATAATCTAATATTTCTTCCGCCTCGACCTAATTATTTGACCGGCTTAACAGCTTCTTTTTCATGATTTTCTTTTCCATCAGATTCATAAGGGTCCTAAGGACCGCAGCGTCACTTTTTACGATTCGAAATTTGAGTTTAAAACGACTTCGCAGTCGTTCCCGAGGAGGTCACTCATCGTTGTGACTCTCGGCTCGTTTAACCTCTTATGTTCTGTTTTTCTTATTTATAGTTAACTAATTAAACATTATTAATTATTTGTGTTTATGGCTTCTCAAATTGACTTAGGAGTGGACCTAAACCCATTAATAGACAGGACCGACACCGGTCACCGGAACAGTGAAATATACCAGGCTATGCAACGGGGGTGTTACATGCTCTAACCTGATTTCCGTCACTTTGGCTCTACTGCATCTCAACCTGACTCTCACAACCTCAAAGTGAGCATTAGTCCCTATACCGCCAGCCTTCAACGCAATAATATTCGTAATCTCCAGAGTCAGTTTGATAGCCTCGACCTCACATAGGTAAGTGTCTAGACTGTCACCTTGTCGAACGCTCGCATTTTGCTCTCTCTGCTTTTATTCTCGTAATTTTCATTAAGTTCAGTTATACTAACGATCCCCACGTAGATCTTTCAGGCCGATAGTTATTCTCTTGAGTTAATTTTTTTTTCTATTCATCAGTTCACGTTATTTATTTTTTCTTAGCTTTTATTTCCTTCGAATATAGGTGTTCCGGTTACGGGTAACTTGTAGGTAGTTTAATAAAATATTGGTAGCAGTATCTTAACACGAGAGTTTCTTTGAATAAATGAAAATAATCAAAGAGTGAATAGGAAATATGAGGAAAAGTTATGAGGTCGGGTGGCTAAACGATGTCTAGGAAATAGCATAATAGAGCGAGAACCGAGATAAGATCGGACTCCAGACTAGTAACCGAAAAAGATCAGATATAGTCAGACAAAGAATTCAGACAAGGTAGTCATATGCGAGATCGGTGAAAAGCTCGGTCTTAAGCCAAACATTCAAATAAAAAAACACGGAGATTGAAGGAGAGTTCTTATCCGAGATCCTTCTTTAAGATTTCAAACCGAACACTTTAAGAGGTCGGGGGAGAGTTATTACCTGATCCTTATCCAAATGAAAACTCGGAGATCGGAGGAGAGTTCTTATCTGAGATCCTCCATTTAAAATTTTGAACCTAACAACTTAAGAGGTCGGGGGAGAGTTCTTACCTGATCGTCATCCAAATAAAAACTCGGAGATCGGAGGAGAGCTCTTATCCGAGATCCTCCATTTAAAATTTTAAACCTAACACCTTAAGAGGTAGGGGGAGAGTTCTTACCTGATCCTCATCCAAATAAAAACTCGGAGATTGGAGGAGAGTTCTTATCCGAGATCCTCCATTTAAAATTTTGAACCTAACACCTTAAGAGGTCAGGGGAGAGTTCTTACCTAATCCTCATCCAAATAAAAACCCGGAGATCGGAGGAAGGTTCTTATCCGAGATTCTTCTTTAAAATTTTCGAACCTAACACCTTAAGAGGTCGGGGGGAAAGTTCTCACCTGATCCTCATTCAAATAAAAACACAGAGATCGGAGGAAAGTTCTTATCCGAGACCCTTCATCAAATCTTAAAACAAACACTTTAAGAGATTGGGAGAGAGTTCTTACCTGATTCTCGTTTAAATCAAACATGAGGAGATCGGAGGAGAGTTCTTATCCGAAATCTCCCGCTTGAAACTTTAAATAAAACATATCGAGAGATCGGGAGAAGCTCCATCTCGAGCTCTCTTAATGAAATTCAAATTAAACAAAACTCCAATACACAAGACAACTTTATCCGAACACCTATTCACTAAAGGGCTATCTCATGAACTCGTGTTCTTGAGCAACCCAAAATAAGTGAAATATCAAGCACTCCTTTATTTTTGCACAAAGGATTAACATTATCACCATTCTAACCCCCTAATTACCCTTTTAATTTATGGAGGAGCATAACATTAAATCTGTTTACCCTCCCCGCCCGTATACTGACCCCGAACCTAGAATCTTTTTTTTCAAAGTGGTTTTTCTCTAATTTATTTTCACAAATGCTTTTCTTTAATTTTTCACAAAATTAAAGTGGCGACTCCTTACTTTTACCACTTTGGTGAAGAGCTTTCGTCCAGGTGACCGCAAAATACCTTGAAATAGCTTGGCGACTCTACTGGGGACTTGGAATATTTTTACCATCCTTTTAGAGGTCCAAGGATAGATTTAGTTTTATGCTCATATAAATTGAAATCATGATTAGGGAGGGGTTTGAATTTGCAATATTCGAAAATCGTGATATATTGACTTGTTATTATTCTAACCATTTTTGCTTGTCTTATTTCCCACAGCAACTTTTGTCAAAATAAAAAACGCAAACAAAAACTCCCCCACGAAGGGAAGAGGTAAATGTGTCCCTTCACACACTGAGTACTTACACAATGTCCTCACATACTTCAGCCCTATACCCAGGCTTTCTTACCCTTTAGGAAAGTAGGAGGGAGTCATGTAGTGGTACCCGTGGGTTCTACCCCGTTAGTATCCGTGAAGGCTTCTGCTCAGATTGAAACTTATTCCATCTACTGTGATACCCGTGGAATCCTCCCGTTAGTATCATGGTGATGGAATGAGGCTCTACTGTTTACAGTAGGGGCAATTTGGGGACCTGTGGCTTTTAGAAAATTAGACCTTAAGCTAAACCATCACAATAGCTGGAAGCCGTAGCAAACTACCTCATAAGATAGAACTATCCAATTAGGTAGCACTTACCCGGTACTAGGATTCTCCCTATTTTAGGACAAAAGGGACATACTTACTCTCACCCTACTCTATTTATGTTTTCTTATGTTTTTACCTTTAAGGGAAATTTTGGATCATACTGGTAGGAGGATCTACACATTTTCCTACTTTGATAAATGTGTAGGTATCACCCCGCCAATAGTGTAATTCAAAATTACCTGAATTTGTCCTGCTAACAAGTTTTCTCCACAGGCATCACAGAATTGGGGTTTGTAAAAGAATAGACATTAATTTTAACATGGTATCCTCGAGTCAGTCGGCGAAAGAGGTTCCTACACAAGAACAGAATGCCAGACCGTGGTCCAGACCGCTTCATAGCTCAGCACCCCCACAAAGTGATATCACCGGGGTAGATGTTAGCCTATTACCTCCATTAGACCCAAGCAAAGTCAAAGTCAGAATGACTGGTCTCGAGGGTTTATCCGGTAGTTGGAGGTTGCTTCCCGATCACATCAAGGCACAGTTCGAGGAAAAATATGGAAGGATTGTGACCTTGATACTGGTCAAAGTCCAAGTTCCAGCATTAAAGGCCATGTTGTCAGTTTGGAATCCCAAGTATGGGGTGTTCTCCTTCAACGACATCGATATGACCCTTACTATGGAAGAATATCAAGTGTTGCTAGAAGTTCCTTATATTGCACAGAATCGGATCTACCTACACCTTGAGCATAGGCAGACTTGGAAACGATTCAAGATATGTTGGGGATTCCCCCAGAGGAAGCAAAGGCAAGAGAAACTATCAAAGGAAACACGCATGGATGGTATTGGACTTACCTCAAGAAATGGTTGGACCGATACATCCAGGATGAACAATAGGAGTAAGCTTCATTGGCACTAGCTTTGGGGATCTATGGCCTGATCTTGTTCCCTGGGCCTTCGGGAATTATAACCTGCAGTGTCACGGAGATGTTTTGGGTCGTAGAAAAGCAGAAGGTCAACCCAATACCGGTGATCCTTGCAGAGACTCTATTGACTCTTACTTACTATCGACGACAAGGCAGGGGATCTATTAAGTGTTGTTATCAATTGTTGCACCTCTGGATCATCAGTCACATGTGCCCTATAGAGACAAAGGGGTTAACCTGGTATCCCGACCAGCCTCTTATTGAGAAAATGACCAAATTAGTAATCAGCCCAAAGGACGAGCTGCAGTGGCAAGAACGGATTCTAAGCTTCAATAGCCACAATTACTGCTGGAGGAAATTATGGACGTCAGGTCAACCTATTTTGTGCAAAGACAGGGGTAATTATTGAGCCAAAGATTGGTAATGAGGCGCTTTGGCTCAACCCACCGCACTCAAGATTGAAGAATACCACCAAGGTCATTTCTATCATGAGCTCAGAGTGAAGAGGAATTGAAAGTAGTTCACAAATCCTGGGAAAACATCACTATGATGGAAAGGTCGCCTAAAGGTCCGGGTGCCACGGACGATTATCTTAAATGGAGGGCCAGCAGGGATTAAGGACACCCAACTGACGAGCCAACGGTGCTCAAAGGTAGCATCCCCCATCAGAACATCCTTTCAGAAGAAGCTAATACTCGTCTGGTCAACTCTCTACAAAAATCGGACACCGAGAACCGGCAATTACAAGAACAGATAAGGCAGTTAGAGGATCAACAGCACATCCTCAAAAGAGAGGTAAAAAGGCTGAGGGAAGAAGCAATGACTGAAAAGGCAGAGTTTGAGGAGCAAGAAACGCAGTGAGAAAGGGAAAAGATCTCCCTCCAAGTTGAGAAAGGAGAGACACAAGAAAACACGGAAGAGGAGGTTGAGAAAGTTGAGAAAGGAGAACCTACTGGATCAAGTGGAGAAGATGAGCTTTTGCTTTAGATAATGATGCAAAGTGAATATGATGTTGTTGAGTAACTGAGGAAGACGCCCGCTCGGATTTCGTTGTTGTCATTGATCTTGAGCTCAGAAGTGCATCGCCAAGCCCTACAAAAGATTCTAGATCAGGCCTTTGTAAACCCCGATATCACACCGGGGTAATTCAAAAATAGTGGGACAAATTCGTGCATCCAGGGCCACTTTCTGAAGAGGAGATAGACCCGGCTGGCTTGAAGCACACCAAGGCTTTACACGTGACAGTCAAATGCAAAGGGTGCATAGTCGCCAAGGTTCTAATTGACAACGGATCTGCCCTTAATGTCTTGCCCAATGACACCTTGGCAAGGCTACCTATCGATCGATCAAACATACACCAAAGTACCATGGTGGTTAGAGCCTTTGACGGCACAAGGAGGGAGGTACTGGGAGACATCAACTTGCCACTTCAAATCAGGGCATGCACTTTCAACATCATATTCCAAGTGATGGATATTGAACCTGCATACACCATGCTGTTAGGGAGACCTTGGATCCATTCAGCAAATGCCGTACCTTCGACCCTGCACCAAAGGATTAAATACATCATGGACGGCAGAATCATCACTGTAAGGGGGGAAGAAGCCATGCTGGTTACTAAGCCGCAATCACTTCCTTATGTGGAAACAACTGAAAAGTCCTTCGAAAGTTCTTTCCAGGCTTTAGAATTGCAAGAAACTACCCTGAGGGATGAAGGGGCTACAGCCATGATTGCAAAGATGATGCTGTAAAATGGATACGAGATAGGCAAGGGATTAGGCACCGCGTTGCAGGGAATTGTTGAACCTATACCGGCTATTCAGAAGATTGGCCGTTTCGACCTGGGATATGAGGGGGATGCTCTCATGGATGGGCAATTCTGGAGGAGGAACATACTTCGGGATCAGAGATTTGACCAGGAAGTTGGGAAAATGAAAGTTTTCCCGAAAATCATAGATGTCTTCACCAAACCAATCATTGAAAATCCCGAGAAGGGCGAAGAATCACCCGAAGAACCATCTGTAGATGTCATACAACTGGACTCCTTGTATGAAGCCCTGATCTCGCCAATTGCTGAGGGACAGGAGCTGGATAATTGGGAAGTAAAAGACCTTCCAATGCTCAATCTCGAGTAAAGTACATTTTGTTATCTACATTTGATCATTTTGTCCATGATAGCAAGTGTAATGTTGTAAATGGACCCTTTTCTTATGAGTCAAATATTAATGAATTAATAGCGCATTTTGCATCCAATTCTCTTTTCCTTTTCCTCTTGAAATCCATTCTTATAATATACTCCACTTTCGTTTCTTCAGAACCATTCATTAATTAACGCCTAATAATTCAATAGACTCAGAAATTCCTCACGTTAATTTTGAAACTCCCATAACTGCCATTACTTTAAGTGATTCTGAAGAAGAACTGGCTGAAGAAAGAGGTGAGAGAGATGAACCTTCCCTGGTACTCATGGGGATGAAACGCATACCATCAATCTAGGCACAGAAGAAATAAAAAGGGAACTTAAGATTGTGGGGAGTGAGGAATTAGAAGATATGGTCAGTTTGCTCAAAGAAATCTTGGATGTATTTTCATGGAGCTATGATGATATGATCAGTTTAGACCCTCAGATTGTGACACAGAAGATTCCCCTAATTCCTGAGACAATTCCAATAAAGTAGAAGTTAAGAAGGATGAACCCTGATACGCTACTCAAAGTTAGGGATGAAGTCAAAAAGCAGTATGAGGCCAGGTTTTTGGAAGTGGTCAAGTACCCTTAATGGATAGCTAATGTTGTCCCAGTAATGAAGAAGGACGGAATAGTCAAGGTGTGTGTTGATTATAGGGATCTCAATAAAGTGAGCTTAAAGGATGATTTCCCTCTCCCACACATAGTTGTGCTAGTAGACAATGCTGCAGGATTGGGCAGATGTTCGTGTATTGATGGGGCATCCGGGTACAACCAAATCCCCATGGATGAAGAAGACAAGGAGAAAACTGCTTTTATCACTCAATGGGGGGTATTCTGTTATCGGGTCATGCCATTTGGCTTAAAGAATGCTGGGGCTACCTACCAACGCGCTATGGTCACATTATTCCACGATATGATGCACAAAGAAGTAGAGGTGTATGTGAATGATATGATCATCAAATCTAGAGAGGGAGAAAGTCATGTACAAGTGCTGAAGAAAGTATTCGAAAGACTCAGAAAGTATCAGCTGAAGTTAAACCCTGCCAAATGTGTGTTCGGAGCTAGATCTGGAAAGTTGTTGGGATTCATAGTGAGTGAGAAGGGAATAGAAGTGGATCCGGACAAAGTTTGAGCCATTCAAGAAATGCCATCCCTAAAAATAGAGAGGGAGGTGCGCAGTTTCCTGGGGAAGTTGAACTACATCTCAAGATTTATTTCCAACCTCACTGCTAAAGCCGAGCCCATCTTTAAGTTACTCAGAAAGAACAACACCACTCAATGGGATTCAGTTTATTAAGAGGCTTTCGAGAAAATTAAACAGTACTTGTCGAACCCGCCAATATTGGTCCCTCCAGTGGCAGGAAGGCCGTTGATTCTATATATGGCAGTCCAACAGAGCTTGATGGGATGTGTTTTGGGGCAGCATGATGGCACAGGCCGAAAGGAGAGGGCCATTTATTACCTGAGCAAGAAATTCAATGATTACGAGACCAGGTACTCTTTCCTAAAGAAAACTTGTTGCGCGTTGGCTTGGATGGCTAATCGGCTCAAACACTATATGATGAATCATAAGACATGGCTCATCTCCTGGATGGATCCCATCAAGAATGTATTTGAAAGCCCATTCGTGCCAGGGAGAATAGCAAAATGGTAGGTCATACTTTCTTAATATGATATTATCTATATGACCAGAAAGACGATAAAAGGGAGCGTAATTACTGATCTCCTAGCAGAAAACCCTATCCAAGATTATGAAGCCTTGGATTTCGAATTCCCTGATGAGCATGTTAATGAGGTCGGTAGCGAACAGAGGGAATCAGCTGACATGTGGGAAATGTATTTTGACGGAGCTGTCAATTTGTCTGGTAATGGGATCAGAGCTGTGTTGGTATCCCTTGATGGAAAGCACTTCCCGATAGCTATCAAGTTAAGATTCGACTACACCAACAATGTCACGGAATACGAAGCCTGTGTGATGGGCTTACAAGCGGCCATTGAAATGAAAGTCAGGAAGCTGGAGGTGTATGGAGATTCAGCCTTGATCATTTATCAAGTCAAGGGGGAATGGCAAACCAAGGACCCGAAGCTGATCCCATATCAAAAGTATTTACTGGCATTAATCAAGAGGTTTGAGGAGATCTCTTTCACTCATCTCAGCCACGACAAGAATCAATTCGCGGATGCATTAGCTACCCTCGCTGTCATGGCTCAAATGGAGGAGGGGCAGGTGACTCAGGTGTTGCAAATCCAAGCGAGGAGCGAGCCGGCATACTGCTTCATGATTGAAGAAGAAACAGATGGTAGACCCTGGTATCATGACATCCAGGTCTACGTCAAAACCAGAGAATACCCTCCTGGGGCAAACAGAAATGAAAGGAGAATGATCCGGAGACTTGCTTTAGGATACTTCGCTAGTGGTGAAATTTTGTACAAAAGAAGCTCCAATGGCGAATTGTTAAGGTGCGTGAATGCAAAAGAAGCAAGGAAGATTCTTTTCGAGACTCATGAGGGGAATTGTGCAACCCATGCTAACGGACATATGATGGCTAAGCAAATCAAGAGACAGGGATACTTCTGAACTACTATGGAGAAAGATTGCATCGAGTACTTTCGGAAGTGTAATAAATGTCAAATCTATGCGGATCCGATAAACATTCTGCCTCATCAATTGTTCAATCTCGTCTCGCCTTGGCCTTTCGCTATGCGGGCATTGACGTAATTGGTCCCATTAATCCCAAGGCATCCAATGGGCATAGGTTCATCTTGGTAGCTATTGATTATTTTTCTAAATGGGTCGAAGCGACATCATATGCTCACATCACGCAGAACACATTCCTGAAATTTCTCCGAAATAATGTCATCTGCCGACACGGCCTCCCCAGTGAGATTGTTACTGACAACGCCAAGAATTTGAATGGTCCGAAGATCCGAAGTTTATGTGACCAATACAAGATCCGACACCTTAATTCTTCACCATACCGTCCCCAGATGAATGCAGCAGTGGAAGCCGCCAATAAAAATCTCAAGAGAATCATCCAGAAAATGACCGTCACATATAGAGATTGGCATGATATGCTTCCCTACACCCTTCATGCATATCTGACTGTAAGGACATCAACTGGGGCAACTCCATACTCGCTGGTTTATGGAATGGAAGCTGTTTTACCTATTGAAGTAGAAATTCCTTCCCTAAGAATTCTGAAAGAATCAGGAATCGATGAGTCAGAATGGATCCAATCAAAGTTAGACCAATTGAATTTGTTGGATGAGAAAAGGCTAGCAGCAGCGTGTCATGGGCAATTGTACCAGAGAAGAATGGTTAGGGCATTTAACAAAGGCGTTCGCCCGCGCGAATTCCAACCAGGGGATCTAGTCCTGAAAAAGGTGCTTCCGAATCAAAATGATGCCCGGGGCAAATGGTCGCCAACTTATGAGGGACCCTATGTGGTTCAAAAGGCATTTTCTGGTGGGGCCCTGATCTTGACCCACATAGACGGCGAAGAATTCCCAAGACCCGTGAATTTCGACTCAGTCAAAAGGTATTATGCCTAAAAAAAAGGGGTAGGGGTGAAACCTAAAGGGCGCTCCTAGCAAATGTGCGAAAGAAAGCGAAACCCTAAGGGCGCTTCAGTAAAATGAGTGAAGGGTCAAAAGGCACCTTGAAAAAGCGATAAAAAAATCTAGGGGTAAAACCCAAAAGGTTCCCTTAGGACCGTAAGAGGGAGAAATAAGGAGAGAAATGCGACCGTAAAAGGAAATAAGTTGACACAAAGATGAATGTTAGTCAATAGAGTACTTGAAATAATGGCGCTTAAGGGACTTCAAAGTTAATTACAAAGAATCTGAGATTTATTATTGTACCATTTTTCTTTGAGACTGCATCTTTTCTCTCAAGCCATAATAAAGTCATTCTTTCTCCTTGATATATCTTCTTTATATATTTATACTTTTATACTTACACTGCATCCATCTTTCTTATATACCCAATGCTCGATGTTATTTTTCTCTTACATCTTTATTTTATGCGCTATTAATCTAAAAATTTTGTCATAAGATTAGGATTTGGATATTGATAACCTCATGTACTTTGCTATGAGATTTGCAGAAATGATCAATGCTCAAAAAAAAAAAAAAAACTAGGGGTGAAAACCCAGAAGGGCGCTTATAATCAAATATGAAGATGGGAAAATGAAAACCCGGAAGGGCGCTTTTCGCAAAATAAGAAGAAAGTCAAGAACAGGAAGGGCATTCGGGGAAGTGAGTAAGAAAGGGGATGTCATAGGTCAAGTCTTGAGACTCGTCCTCCATTAATCATTTATCTTTGGGATCCTGGTAAGTACACTTCGTCGCGGAAGAACTTCTCGTGTCAGGTTAGGCTTGCTTTGTCAGCATTTTAATTTCTTGCATTTTAAATTCCTGTCATCAACCTCTGGATCCTTAATCTAAGTTGATTTTAATTTTTCAGAATTTAAATTTCTCATTAACCTCTGGATTCTTGATCTAAGTTGATTTTAATTTTTCAGCATTTAAATTTCTGTCATCAACCTCTGGATCCTTGATCTAAGTGGATTTTAATTTTTCAAAGATTTAAATTTCACATCAACCTCCGATCGCTGAAAAGGTAGTCATATGCGAGATCGGTGAAAAGCTCGGTCTTAAGCCGAACATTCAAATAAAAAAACACGGAGATCGGAGTTGAGTTCTTATCCGAGATCCTTCGTTAAGATTTCAAACCGAACACTTTAAGAGGTCAGGGGAGAGTTCTTACCTGATCCTCATCCAAATGAAAACTCAGAGATCGGAGGAGAGTTCTTATCCGAGATCCTCCATTTAAAATTTTGAACCTAACACCTTAAGAGGTCGGGGGAGAGTTCTTACCTGATCCTCATCCAAATAAAAACTCGGAGATCGGAGGAGAGCTCTTATCCGAGATCCTCCATTTAAAATTTTGAACCTAACAGCTTAAGAGGTCGGGGGAGAGTTCTTACCTGATCCTCATCCAAATAAAAACTCGGAGATCGGAGGAGAGTTCTTATCCGAAATCCTCCATTTAAAATTTTGAACCTATCACCTTAAGAGGTCGGGGGAGAGTTCTTACTTGATCCTCATCCAAATAAAAACCCGGAGATCGGAGGAAGGTTCTTATCTGATATCCTTCTTTAAAATTTTCAAACCAAACACAGAGGTCGGGGGGAAAGTTCTCACCTGATCCTCATTCAAATAAAAACACAGAGATAGGAGGAAGTTCTTATCCGAGACCCTTCATCAAATCTTAAAACAAACACTTTAAGAGATCGGGGGAGAGTTCTTACCTGATTCTCGTTTAAGTCAAACATGAGAAGATCGGAGGAGAGTTCTTATCCGAAATCTCCCGCTTGAAACTTTAAATAAAACATATCGAGAGATCGGGAGAAGCTCCATCCCGAGCTCTCTTAATGAAATTCAAATTAAACAAAACTCTAATACACAAGACAACTTTATCCGAACACTTATTCACTAAAGGGCCATCTCATGAACTCGTGTTCTTGGGCAACCCAAAATAAGTGAAATATCAAGCACTCCTTTATTTTTGCACAAAGGATTAACATTATCACTATCCCAACCCTCTAATTACCTTTTTAATTTATGGAAGAGCATAATATTAAATCTGTTTACTCTCATTGAGGGACAAGGCGGAGTGCCTAACACCTTCCCCGCCCATATACGGAACCCGAACCTAGAATCTTTGTTTTCAAAGTGGTTTCTCTCTAATTTATTTTCACAAATGGTTTTCTTTAATTTTCCTCAAAATTAAAGTGGCGACTTCTCACTTTTACCACTTCGATGAAGAGCTTTTGTCCAAGCGACTGCAAAATACCTTGCGAAAGATAATAAAATTTTTATAACAAAATTACATCTATTATGTTCCTTCGCAGAACTCATTTTCTTGGCTCTCATCTTTATATCACCGTTCCTTTTACCTCATAAAACCTAATTTTTTTCAAGCTCATTTTTATATTATTTTATCATTTTAAATTATTTAATTTACATAGGTAATAATATATAAAATATGAACATATTATGTATCTTAATAAAAAAAATAAATATAAAATTATCATGTTAAGTAAAATAAATATAATTACAAATTTATTATTTATTTTATATGATTAGGATGTCAAAAATATTTTAGAAAATAAATGTAAATGAATTTTTAATTTTACACTATGTCATGGAGATGTCACATTAGGCCACAGTAAGGTGCAATTGGAATTTAATTAGTAATTCTTTTATATAGATAGAACTATAAAAAATTTGAAAAGTATAAAGTTTTTTTTTTATAATTTTCTTACTCTATTTTAATTTATATAAAATTTTAAATTATTTTTAAAATTAAGAATTAATTAATAATTTTATTTGGATTAATTTGATTGGTATGAAAATGTTTCAATATAAAAATTTAATAAAATAGTAGCAAAAAAAATGAAAACAGAAAGAAAGATACTTAAAATAAGAAAATAATTTTGAAAAAATTTATAATCTTTGAATATTGGTACAAAATTAGTTTTAAACATAATTAATGGAAAACAATGATTTATGTAGCTAATTTTATCTAATTTTGAAAAGCTAATTATTATTGTAGTTCTATATATTTTAATTAATTATATATAATTTTTATAGTAAATATTTAAAAAAAAAATTATTTTTTAGTTTTTAAACTATGTTAGGAATAACAATATATAAAGTACTAGTGAAAATTATTTTTTTGAATCCAATAAGTATTTTAAAGACCCAAATTTAGTTATATTGCTTGAATGACATTCAAACCGTTTTAATTTATATATTTTAATTAATACTCTACATAAAATATAATAATTAGTAATTTATATTTTAAAATCTAATAATTTTAGAAAAAATTATATAAGGCCCTATACTTTTAATTTTTTTAAGCTATACTAATTAAATTTCTAATTAAACCTCATATTTTTTAACTTTTAATAATTATATTTTATCATTAGTATAATGTCAAAGATGATGTGATAATTGACATAACATATCTGTTAATAAAATAATAATTTTGTTAATGATAGGATAAAATTGATAAAAGTAATAATTTTTATAATATAAAATAAAATTGTAAAAATTTGAAAATCATATGTTAATCTTTAAATAAATATTAAAAAGAAATTAAATGAAATCTCCATAAAAATATGTGGACTAAAATAAAAATACATAATATTAAAAGATCAAAAATTGAATAATATAAAAATATAAATGAAATTTACATAGAAGTGCAAAGACCACAATAAAAATAAAAATATTAGAGGGGTAAATAATAATTTTCTAAAAAATACAGTAGATTTTTTGCAGGTAAAATTTTAAATTAAAAAATTTTACAGAGTAAACAGTAATTTTTGAAAAAAATCATTAAATTTTATAGGTAAAATTATAGTTTTAAAAACTTTTAAAGGTCCCAACAATAACTTTTTTTTAAAATTATTAAATTTTGTAGGTAAAATTATAATTTTAAAAACTTTTGGACTAAACTTTTGGACTTCCTTAGTAGATGTCATGAAAGAATGTCAATGCTGGAAGAATTTTCCTCTTATTAAGAATTCAATTTAACTGATTTTTTAGTTAATTTTTAAGCTTAAAATAAAAGAGTTAATTTTTTTTTAATTAAAAAAAATTTTCATTCAAAAAAAAGTGAAAGAATTTTTAAAATTTTTTTTTATAAATAATTTTTTTCAAATGAACTCTTTTAAATCAATTAATCAAAAGATAGCATACAACTAAGTTGAAATAACAAGAAGTTGAAAGATTTTAAAATATTTTGGTGCATATAAAAATAGTATTATCTCTTTTATAAAAAAGTAAATTTTTCTTACAACAGAGATGATGAATCTCACATACCTATAAGAGGTGATGAGAGCGCTTAATAATCCCTCCAAAAAGTTTATTCCTAAATTTCCCTTTCTCCAAATTCAAGCAACTTTAACATCCCAGACTTGCTGAATTACTTCACTAGATTGTATAAGAAATTTAAGACTTGCAAAAGAAAATGAAAACGTCAGCGTGCCCCCCGATTTCTTCTTCTTGTAGCTGCTTTCATTTTCTCACTTGACAATCTATAAGCAGTTCCATCCACAAATGCAAAGTACACTCCACCCCAAGACCTTTTCATTGCAAAAACTAAATAAGGAAGCAATAAACCTGCTGCGAATCCCACCCCAATGCTCATGTAAAACCATTTATCGATGAAGCCATTGCCATTGTCAGCCTGATCTGCTTTCCCTCCACCATCTGGATAATTGTCACCTCCATTGTTTGAATCATTCGAACACTTCACCGTCAGAGGATCTCCACATAGACCAGGGTTCCCAGCAAAAGAGGATGCATTAAAAGTTGACATCTGATTTGTAGAAGGTATTATGCCTGACAAGTTATTGTTTGACACATTCAAATTCCCCAGAAATGTCAATGAAGATATGCTTTGGGGAATAGGACCTGAAAGCCTATTGCCTGAGAGATCAAGAGATAACAACTGACGCAATTCTGAAATGCTCTTAGGAATCTGGCCACTGATGTGGTTTCTTGATAGATTCAAAACTTCCAAACCAACTAATTTTGTTATTGCTTCAGGAAGTTCTCCACTTAAATTGTTTCCAGACATATCTATACTGGTTAGCAGGGAAAGAGTCCTAGTGTACCTTAATTCAAGGCCATTTATGGTCACATATATGTTCTCTTGGTAATTGTGATGTTCAGAAAGAGTTCCATAAAGCAAATAATGGTTAACGTTCTGCTGTTGAGTCATGGCTTTAAGATTGCTCAAGTTAGCAGGAATGGAACCATTTAATTGGTTTTCCGCCAGATCCAAAATTTGCAGGGAACTCAAATTTGAAAGTGCCAAGGGAAGTTCTCCAGAAAATTTATTTGACCTGAGACTAAGTATCCTGAGACGCGGAAAATCTTCTCCAATCCATCGTGGTAAATTTCCTGTCAACATGTTGTTTCCGAAGTCTAAAGTTTCCAACTTTGACAAATTTTGAAGAGATGATGGAATTTTTCCTGAGAGTTGGTTGTTGCTCAAGTGAAGTGTTTGAAGCCCAGTTATCTGACCTATAGAGTTTGGAATCCCACCAGACAAATTGTTTTTTTGAAGGTCTAGAACAGTGAGAGAAGAACAATTTCCTATGCTTGAAGGAATGCTTCCTGCCAAGTTATTTTTTGAGAGATCAAGGACATCGAGCGATATCTCTCCGATTGAGACTGGGATTGCACCGGTCAACTCGTTACCAGAAAGTGAAAGAAATGACAACATTGACATGACTTGACCAATATTTTCTGGTATACTACCTGAAAACTGGTTATTAGAAAGATCTAGTAAGAAGACATTTGGAAGAGGAATGGGTCCTTTGAATTGGTTGGAGCTCAAATCAACATTTGCATAGGAAGTTACATTGAATGGATTTGGTATATGACCCTCTAAACTATTGAAAGAAACATTCAAAAAGGCTAGAATGCTAGTCATGTCCCAGAACCATTTTGGGATAGAACCGGAAATACCAGCCCCTGAGAAATCTAAAACTTGGACCTGTTTTTGAGATCTAAGCCAAGAAGGGAAGGAAGGACCCAGATGGCATGAACCCATCTGCAAGAAAATGACTTGGAAAGGAGGGACCCAGTTGGAGCTGACATTTAGAATGAAAGAATTTTCTGATAGATCAATTTTCTCCAGTTTCCCCAGCCTACGAAAATGTGCTTCTGAAATAACACCTGTCAATTTATTGAGAGAAACATCAAGGGAAGACAACTCAGAGAGCAGTCCAATGCTATCAGGCAGAGTACCATTTAGCTTATTTGACGCAAGCGTGAGGGTAGTCAAACGCTGTAAGTTTCCAATAGAAGAAGGAATGGAACCTTGAAGCAAGTTACTGTTCAACCGGAGTTCGACAAGATTCCTGAGCTGGCCAATTGAATCAGGTAAACTTCCGGTCAGGTTGTTTAAATACAAGTCAATGTACTGCAAATTAGAAAGCTTGCCAATGGAGCTTGGAATCCCACCCTCAATATAATTGAAGTGTAAATCAAAATGAATAAGAGATGTCATATTTCCAAGAAGAGTAGGAAGTCTACCATGCAACCCATTGATAGATAAATCAAGAATTTGTATCTTTTTCCAGCTTCTTGCAAATAGTTGGAAGCAACTTGCTGAGAGTTTCAAATTATAATTAAGCTTCAATGACTGCAAATTTGGTAATTCACCAAAACCAAGTGGAATCCTTCCAGTCAACATGCTATTTCCGATGTCAACAGATACAAGGCTGCTAATGTTCGCAAGCCAAGTTGGCAACTTAGCCTTGAAGAGGCTGCCCTGAAGGTTTAGGACTTTAAGCGAAGTAAAATTAAGAGAAGGAAGAGAATAGGAGAAACCAGATAAACCACAATATTCTAAGTGCAACTCAGATAAAAGTGGAAGCTTGTTTAATGGCTCAATCCATTCTCCTCCTAACTTTGAAAGGTGTACAGAATTCATTGCCAAATATTTTAGTGAAAGAAGACCGCTCACCCATTCAAGATTATCAACAGTTAAACCCCAATAAGAGACATCAAGGAACTGCAAGCTAGAGAGGTTTCCAAGATTTGGAGGAATTGCACCACTAAACCCAGCATATGACAGGTTTAGATATTGCAAGTTCTCCAAAGAGGACAAGAAATGAGGAATTTTACCAGTGAAATTGTTCCCACTTAAATCCAGATGTTTCAAGGACTTAAGTTTTGCAAGTGAAGGTCTAATCTCCCCACCTAATGGCTGACGACCTGATGAATTTGGCAGATCAACTGCGAGAACAGCACCAGTTGTATTGTGACAAGCTATTCCTGACCATTGACAGCAATTGGTTCCATGCCATGAGGAAAGCCGATTCCAGCTATCATTAAGACCCATTTTGAGGTCAAGAAGAGCCTCTCTCTCAGCTGCATTGCAGTGCACCAATTGAGCAACCCCACCACAAATTAATTCTCCAGATAACAGACAGATGATCCAAAGAAATTGAAAGGTCTCCATAGATCAAACACTCAATGCCCTGTTCGGAAGCAAAGAATTTAGACTAATTTTCAAGTAAGTTTTCTAAGAAAACTGCATGCATAGGTAAGTTTCAGTCCCACGATATTTATTGGGAAAACTGGAACCAATTGTAACAATTTTTAATTCTGTATAGCTGACTGCAAACAGTTTAGTCTACCAGCTTTTGCCAGCCATTCAATAAAAAATAAGTGGCGTATTATCAGGTTTTTTTTTATGCCGTATTATCAGGTTTTTTTTTTCTATGCCGTATTTTCAGGTTTTAACCCCCACCAATCAGAAACACGTTTTGGAAAATTATTATATCCTGATAGCACTAAAAAATAGTGCTCATTTAAAAATAAAACGGTTAATTTTTTCTTAATTTTAAGAATATGGCACCTTATATTTAGATAGGGAGTGCATATATACTGGATGCACTCAATAATTTTTTATATATTTTTTTCCATGTTATTAAATTTCAAACTCAAATTCATCCAAATCCTCGATTATATATTATCTAAACTCGTTCTATTAGGGTTCAGTCGGATCGGATACTCGTAAAAACTTAATTTGTTGTCATCTCTACTTTTATACCTAATTAATTAATGAAAGCGTTTTTGTTAAGACATACTAATTTATATATTTTATGCACATTTTCATAATCGATGTGTAATCCTAAGAGATAGTAGAACAGCAATAATAACAATTTTTCACTTATTTAATCTAGGAAATTAAGTAACTATTTTACATGATTTAATTAATTTTAGAAAAAATTGTTTTATATTTAAAATATAAAATAATATTCATTATATTCTTATTTTATTTCATATTAATCCATAAGCAAGTGAAGTTTCCATATTCATCAATTATTATTATTATTGTTATTATTATTATTTAAAAAAGGACTTCGCCACCTATTTCACGATTTGCCCATTATGCACGATCTTTTGTTTATTAATTAAATGAGAAAAAAAAAGTTATGTTGATGACCAGCTGCTCATAGGACTAGAAAGAAATTTCTTAGATATTTTAGGGGTATAAAATATTTTAAATGATTCCAGTAGAGTTTATTGGTGCCTATCAACAAGAATAGTTGGTAAGATTTGAAACCTCAATTTAATGATAATATTAGATGAATCTCATATGAGAAAAAGGAAAAGAATATTATTGATTGAGAAGAACGAAAAAAATACTGGAGTCTCTTCAGCCTATACATATATATATATATATATACAACTAGCTAATCAAATACACATAGAGCAGCTGACTAAACTTTTGAAGCTTTAGCGCCTAATTCTGTTTTCTAGTCTAAGCGCCTAATTCTGTTTTCTGGTCTAATAGCCCCTATATGTTCTTCATGCCCAGCTTGGTAGTAAGCTTTTGAAAAGAAGCAACAGGAAGCGACTTTGTGCAAATATCTGCTAGCTAAGTTATGGAAGAAAAAGGAAGCAATTTGATGAGACTAGAATGAACCTTCTCACTTACCAGATAGTAGCATATCTCAATATGCTTAGAACGTTCATGGAAGGTGGGATTAGCAGCAATCTGGAGAGCTGATTTATTATCACAGAAAAGAAGTGCTGGGTTTGAGTGAGGAACATGGAAATCTTTGAGCAAGTAACACAACCACTGTAACTCACAAGTTGTTGAAGCTAGTTCTCGATACTCTTCTTCTAAAGAGGATCGAGATACTGTTGATTGCTTCTTAGCTCTCCAACATATAAATGATCCTCCAAGAAAAATACAATAACCAGTTATAGATTTGTGAGAATCCACACATCCTGCCCAATCCGAATCAGAAAAAGCTTTCAATTGCAAATTTGATGATGCTAGGAAGAAAATTGCTGCTCCTGGTGACCCTTTAATGTACCTTAGAACTCTATGTGCTACTTGCAAGTGTTGCGAGGTAGGTTTGTCCATAAACTAACTTACTTGTTGTGTGGCAAAAGAAAGATCCGGCCTTGTAGAAGTGAGATACAAAAGCCTGCCAACAAGTCTTCCATACTGTTGAATGTCAATGAGAGGATCACCTGCTGATTGACTAAGTTTCAACTTGTCATTCCATTGGTGTAAGAGCCGTTTGGAATCTAAGAAGCTCGCTGTGGAATATATCAAGGGCATACTTTCTCTCACTTAAAATGATACCAGAAGAAGTTCTAGTCACTTCAAGACCAAGGAAAAATTTTAAATTTTCAAAGTCTTTAATTCTAAATTTATGGTCAAGAAAGGCTTTTACATTAATCTCTACAAGATTAGTGCCAGCTAGGATGACATCATCGACATAAACAAGAAGCACTATAATATCTGCTGAAGTTTTCTTGACAAAAAGAGAGTAATTAGAACTTGATTGATGATACTCCAATGAGAGCAATGCCTGAGTTAGTTTGCTAAACCATTGTTTACTTGCCTGCTTAAGTCCATAGAGTGACTTTTGAAGATGACAGACTTGGTTGGGTTTAGAGCTTGAAAAACTGGTTGGTAGTACCATATACACTTCTTCATGGAGGTCACCATGAAGAAATGCATTAATGATATTGAGTTGTTGTAAAATCCAGCTATTGGAAGAAGCAATTGCCAATAGTGATCTGATTATAGTCATCTTAGCAACTAGACTGGATATATCAAAGTAATCCACACCCTCTTGCTGAGGGTACCCTTTTGCAACTAAATGTGCATTATGCCTTTCAATTGTCCCATCCGCCTTATATTTGATCTTAAAAACCCATTTGTAACCCATTGGAGTTTTGCCAGTAGGTAACTTAGTAATATTCCAAGTTTTATTTTCCTCAAGAGCCTGGATTTTAGCTTGCAAAGCCTTTCTCCAACAATCATGTTTTACAACTTGTTAAAAAGTTTTAGGTTTGTCATGAGCAGTAATAGAGAGAAGAAAATGTTTATGTGTAGGAGAAAGATGAGAATATGAAATGACAGACTCTAAGGGATAAAGAGTACTTGGTAGATCATTAGTAACAACTGAAACAAAAATAAGATTGCAATGGTAATCTTGCAAGTATGATGGAGGTCTTTTGATTCTTTGAGACTATCTAGAAGGAATATTTTGTGAGGAAGTAGAAGGAAGAGGAGAATGAGAAGCAGAAGAAGAAGGATTTTGGTGAAGTAGCAGAAGGAATGGTGGGGAAATCATCAAAAATAGGTAAAGAAGAATTTTAAGGAAGAGAAAGTAATGGTGGAATGGTAGTAGAAGTTTGATGGAAAGGAAATATATTTTCATGAAAAATGACATGTCTGGGTGTAAAGATATTTCCATTTTGAATGTTAAGCAACATAAATCCTTTAGTTTTAGGTTTAAAAACTAAGAAAACACATTTTCGAGCCCTTGGATCAAATTTAGTTCTATGAGCTGTCAAGGTGGAGGCAAAAAAAAGAGATCCAAATGTTTTCAGTTATGTAAAATCTGGTATTTAAGAATAAAGCATTTCATAGGGAGTTTTGTTGTTGAAAAGGGGAGAAGGAAGTCTATTGATGAGGAAAACAGCATGAAGAATAGTGTAAGACCAGTACACTTTAGGTAAATTTGATTGAAATAAAAGGGATCTAGCAACATTCATGATATGTTGATGTTTTCTCTTTACAATGCCATTTTGTTGTGGAGTTTCAACACAAGAAGTTTGATGGATAGTTCCTTTTGCTGCATAAAAAAGTGGCATATTAAATTCAGCACCATTGTCACTTCTTATTATTTTAATTGAGGAAGAAAATTGTGTTTCAACTAAAGAAAAAAAAGATTTTAAAACTTGTCTTGTTTGAGATTTAGATTTTAAAAGAAATATCCACGTATGTCTAATGTAATCATCCATAATTATCAAGAAAATTTATGATTATGAACTGATGGAACAGAGAAAGGACCCTAAAGGTCTGCATGTATCAATTCAAATGGTTTATTTGTAATAGAGGTACTAAAACAAATGAGAGTTTCTTTTGTTTAGCAAAATGACAAATGTCGCAATAAGCATTATTTACAGGAGAAAAACTAGAAAGATATTGTTGAAGAATTTTGAGTCTTGAATCAAATGGATGTCCAAGTCTATAATGCCAAGGATCAAAGGCAATAGAGGAAGAAGTAAAGACTTTGTGAAAATGAAATGAACTTACAGGATTGTTCAATGTATAGAGGCCTCCTTGCTCTTCAGCTATACCAATTATCTTCCAGTTTGGAAGTTTCTGAATAAAACATATTTGTTTATGAAAAAATAAGCAACAATCATAAGAAAAAAATTAATTTTGTGATTGAAATGAGATTAAAATGAAAAGTAGGGATATACAAAACATCATATAGAACTAAGTGAGAAGAAAGAATGACAGTACTAGAAATGTTAGTTGTGACTTTAGTGCCATTTGGCAAAGTGACAGAAACAAGAGGAATTAATTTTGAAGAACAAAAAAACTTTAAAGAATGAATTATGTGATCTGTGGCTCCAGTGTCAAGGATCCACTAATCAAAATTACTTTTACAAGGAAAAACAAAATGATTACCTATGTTGGAGTCAAAGGAAGAAACAAGATTGGTTGTATGAACAGGTGTAACACCCCTATATTCGGTAGTACGTTCTACTGTTTCGGTGACCAGTGTCTGTCCGGACAGCTAGAATGCTTGGAATTATATTTAAATGTTAGTGAAGAGACATAAAATAATGAAATACAATAGAGGAATATACAAGAAAAATAAAGGAAAAATAAGAGCAATGAAATATAACTAAGTTAAACGAGCCAAAAAACTGTAGCGATGGGTGATCGCACCGAGAAGTTGCAGCGAGGACCGTTGACTAGCCCTGGACCACGGGGAATTCTAGAAAATATTTTTAAGACTTAAATAAACATTTATAGAGGTGTAATTGACATTGGAAATGTCAAAGAAAATTTAGCAAGTCCATATAAACAAAAACGAAAATTAAAGATATCGGCGAGTCAAGAAGTTAATCGGTAGCATTGAAAAATTAGAAATAAAACCCGAAGAGGAGCATTTTGGTCAATTGACACTCCGAGTTGCCTTTTGACCTAAATGTCCATGAAAATAAAATAATATTAAACTTTGAAAATATCATGAAAAATAAGAAATGTGGTACATATTATAATTAGTGGCATAATTGTAAAATTAAGAAACTTTGAATTATTTAAATAATTAAGCAAGGTTAGTGCTCCACTAACCATGCTTAAGTGGCCATATATAAGCCTTCTTGGATAGAAAATAATCTCATCTTCAACCTCTCACCATTCAGCCAAAACCAATTCTCCATGGAAACTCCATGGCCAGCCACTTGCATGAGCTCCACTCCACCATCTTCAAGTCACTATTTCTCCTAGTTGTCTTCATTGAAGTTGATCACCACACCTAAGGCAGCATTTTGGGAGCAAAAAGGGAGAGATTTGAAGAGGTTTGACAAGTTCCACTTGAGGTACATGTCCAATTTTCTTTCATTTCTTTGTTAAAGTTTGTGTTGGTGTTATGGTGAGTGGATTTGTGAAGAAATTTTGAGGTTTTAATGAGTTATTGGAAGGTACTATTTTCGACAGCCATGGAATCTCAAGGTTAATGAATTATTTCTTCATGTAAATAGTGATTTGAGGTGTTGATTTAAGTGCTTAAACGTATAGGAGTTGATTTACCATGTATATAGTTTGAATTGTTAGTTTATGAATTGAAAATGAAAGCTTGATGTATATGTGTAACTTGGGTAGCATTATGGTGAAGTTGGAAGTGTTTAATTTCATAAATGGTTTGTTAAATTATGGTATTGAAGGTGGCAGAATATGTATATAATTTATTAGTGAAATTATATGTAATATTTGGAGTGTTTACATGTATATATTGTTATAAATGGACTTTGTAATTTAGGACTATATTTGGTGTATTGTGATTTAGGACTATAATTGGTGTATTAAAGGTCATTATATTCTGCCCAAAGTGATTATAATGTAAAGTGATGAATGGTTGTGGTATGATACAAATGCAGAATTAGGTTTGGGAAGTGAAGTTATAGCTAGTTGAATGTGTGATTGGTTGGTGCTTTAGAAATATGTTAAAGGCAGTATGTATTTTAGGCTATAAATGGAATTGTGTGACTCCAATTGGTATGAAGCCAATTGGAGGTGAAATTAGGCACAAAATGTGCCAACTTTCATGTTGAAAGCCTACCAAAATTCTGTCCGGAAAGTGACAACTGACCTAATCCGAAATTACAAACTTGGTAACCCAGAAATTGACTATTTGAACAGCAGTCAGTCTTTTGGCCATAACTCACTCAAAACAGGTCCAAATGACCTGAAATTTATACCATTGGAAAGCTTAGACATAGGGCTACATCTTTTGTAGAGATCACAAAACCCAGAAATGACCATAAGTAAGTCAAAATGCTTGCAAAAATTTGGGTATAAAACCTACCAGAATTAGAAGTGACCTAAAAATTACCTAAGTTTGCCATTTTAGTGCAACCTATTCAGCATTGGTAAAATGACCATAACTTGGTCTAGTAAACTCCAAATGACCTAAAATTTGTGGCAAAAGTTCAATAAGACATAGACCTACAAGTTTGTAATTCTGACTAGAACCTAGAAACTAAGGAAACTAGGTCATCCAGCTAGGTTAAAACAGCATACCAAAATCCGATAAATTGCAATAAAATGCAATACACTTGAAAATGAAATTAGTAACATATACCAATACTAAAGGACTATAAAATGTGACATATTGGTAATATTAAAATTAATTCACCTAGTGTGTATTAAAGGTCAACATTATAGGTTGACTAATGAAAGTAATAGTATTAATAAAATTTAATTATTGAACCTTATTATTAGAAACAATTTAAATGAGTACTGAAATACTTTAAATTATGTGTTTCAGTTAGCAAAGACTCAGAGAAGGGGAAAGAACCACTGAGTCAAGGCCAAGAGGCTACTCATCAGAGGTTTGTGTGCAACAGTTATTTCTTTTGAATTTTCAATTGAAATATATTATGACAATTTGTATGTTATTGCTTAAATTGTGAAAATTTTATTTGAATGAAATTTGATGGATACTTATTGCTTGAAAAATACTGCAAATGGTTTGAAACCACAGCTATCATGTATATTGATTGAATTCCTCGTTAGCTTGTCTAGTGGGATGAATTGGCTTTGAATTCCCTCTCTGGCTGAAGTGTTAATGTGTGTGCCAGTTGAGGATGAATAGGATAAGTACTCATATAATTGCTAGCTAGCTATGTTATTCCTCATTAGCCATTGGCTTTTGGGATGAATTGGACTTTGGAATCATGATTAAGCTGTGTGTGTGATTTATTGGTATTTATTGAGACATTGTGAAATGGAATTTAATTCTTTATGACATTCTCTGTCTTTTGAATTTAACTATGATTTTAAGTATCCATAGTTTATGTGATTTATTGTTTATGGTTTTAAATTGTATTTTCTTAATATTGTGCACCACTGAGACATTGGCTCAGCGATAGCTTTTTCATTGTTGTCGCAGGTAGACAAACAGATAAAGTAGTAGAATAGGCTGCTTATGCTAAACTTTTGGGATTCTGTCGGGTATATTGAGTATACCACCTTTTTGTAATTTTTGTTGTAATGTATGTGAACTGTATGTATATATTGTACTTGGTCTTGAGCAGTTATAAACTAAAGTTGTAAAATAAAGTTATAAATTATTTTGGCCTATCAAAATGTTGTATTACAATTCTCTTATTTTAGTTTTTGAAATACTCATTTATTTTGCACTTTATCTTTGAAATTGCTGAAAATGTTATTGAATTGAGTTTGAACTGTGTTGAGGACACTGATTTGAGTTGAACCATATTAGAGTTTGGAATTGAACAAATATATTGGAAGTGCATTTTATAGGTTTTTGAAAAACTGTTTTGCTCTAAATACGGATGGCACTCTGCCGAAATTTTTATAGAAATTATTGATACTTTAGATTTGTTATTTGATTTCACTTCAGTTAAAAAATTTTTTTTAACACCTATCAAAAGTGCTCACTACTGTAAAAAGAAATAAGAAAATGTTTAAAATCTCTTGTAGTGTATTTAATGGGTTATCAGTAGACAAAGTTTGGTAATTCATTAGGTATACTACGGGATCATGCTATGCCTTACGGAGCCGTAAGGTGTGACAACAGGAGGATAATGAACTGAGTTAGAAGCAATAGATGAATTAATTTGTGAAGCTTGAAGGGCCAGCAAACCTTGGTATTGATCTTGAATGAAACCAAAACTAGGAATATTACCAAGACTCCCTTGGGATTGACTAATAGGAGCACCTTCAGAATGCTGAAGAACAATAGTAGGATCATCATCTGTACTAACATAATTGGTAGTAACAGAATATCTTTTAAAACCTGGTGGATAGCCATGCTTCTTATAGCATGTTTCCAAAGTATGCCTTGGCTTCCCACAAAAAGTACAAAGCCTTGTGTCAACAGAAGGTGCAGCTGGTCTTGGACCATTATTAGTGAATGATCTTAGACCACTAAAAAATGACTTTGGCTTGAATTCTTATTGATTACCTCTAATAGCTTTATTAACAAGCACTTTGGGTTCAATTTGATTACCTGAGGAACTGATCTGTCTTTCTTATTGAACAACTAAAGAAAATGCTTTGTTGATTGTGGAAATGAATCCAGCATCATTATTTGAGATCTAACATCGATATATTGATCATTCAGACCCTTCAAAAATCTTATTACATAATCATGATCCAAATACTCTGTACCTTTCAGCAGTGAACCACGGTTATAACGATTTGCACAAAGAATAATTAGGAATAGGTCTAAAATTCATTAATTCATCCCACAATATCTTTAATTCTGTAAAATATTCAGTAATTGTTTGATCACCTTGCTTGAGAGAATAAATCTCTTCCTGCATATCTAAAATTTGAAGGATGTCTCCCTAAGAAAACCTTTCCTTCAAATCTTTCCATACATCTGCTGCCTTATCAATCCAAATCACAGTGTGAGTAATTAACTGAGATAAAGAATGGGTTAACCATGATAACACCATAGTGTTACATATCTCCTAAGCAGGATACAAAGGATCTGTAGTTGCAAGAGCCTTCAAAGAACTGTTGGAGAATGATTCAAAGTCAGTTACCAAAATATTAGTTTTTTTTTATTGAGTTAGATGTTGTTAATTCAGTTCCTTTATTTTCTACTTTATGCTAGTATTTTGCTGCTCTTCTTTCGCTAATTTGTTATTGTGTAAAGCCTATTTATAGGCCTGTTGTTTACTTCATTTTGCAAGTGAATAAAATAGCAACTTCAGTCAACTATATCTCGTCTTTCTACTATAATTCCTCCATTTTTTTGTTGCTTTGTTTAATTCCTAAATCAGCTCAAGCCTACTGCAGATTTTTTTTGTCACCATCTATCTGATAAAAGTCTTGTGCAGTAGCCTCTTGCATTTACTGCAGATTTCCAACATTTGTGGTATTAGAGCCAGGTTTGTTTGTAACTGGGCGTAAAGATTTATGGCAACTAACGGCAATGTTGTGAGCATTTCTCAGCCAGCAATTCCAGTTTTCAAAGGTGAAAGCTATGAGTTTTGGAGTATTAAGATGAAGACATTATTCAAGTCTCAAAATCTGTGGACTTGGTTGAGAATGGATTTGCTGATCCAGATGAAGAGGCCAGGCTAAGAGAGAATAAGAAGAAAGACTCGAACGCATTATTCTTCATTCAGCAAGCAGTATATGAGTCAATTTTCTCAAAAATTGCAGCAACAACTACTACTAAAGAGGCTTGGACTACTTTGCAGACAGTGTTCCAAGGCTCCTCGAAGGTAATCACGGTGAAACTTTAAACTCTTCGCTGAGATTTTGAAACCTTGCATATGAAAAGTGGAGAATCAGTGCAAGAGTTTTTGTCTAGAATAACAACAATTGTTAATCAAATGAGGTCCTATGCAGAAAAGATTTTTGATCAAACCATAGTTGTAAAAGTGTTGCAGAGTTTGACTCCAAATTTTGATCATGTAGTAGCAACTATAGAAAAATCCAAAGACTTGGCTACCTACTCATTTGATGAATTGATGGGGTCACTACAATCCCATGAGGCAAGACTGAATAGGTTAGATGAGAAGAATGAAGAAAAGGCTTTTCATATGAAGGGGGAGGCATCACACAAGAAAAATGAGCAAAGAGAAGCAAGCAGTAGAGGACGTGGTAGAGGTGGATTTCATAGAAGAGGTGGTCGCGGCAGAGGACGAGAACGAGGTGATGAGCACCAAAATCAAAAATAGCAGTAGGGAGGTAACAAAAGTGGTGTTCAATGCTACTATTGTAAGCAGTTTGGGCATATAAAAGCTGACTGCTAGAAAAGAAAAAAATAAGAATAAGCAAATAATGCAGAACAAGAAGAGGAGGAGCTCAAGCTTTTCATGGCTCATCAAGAAGAAATTATTGACAGCAGCATTTGGTTCCTGGACAACGGATGCTTTAATCACATGACTGGTGTACGGTTACTATTCAAGGAGCTTGATGACACTTTCAAACAAAAAGTAACACTTGGAGACAGCAAGAAGATTCAAGTGGAAGGCAAAGGTACTGTGGCAATAAAAAACAATTATGGTAATGTAAAGCTTCTTTATGATGTCTATTACATTCCTAGTTTGTCACAAAATTTATTGAGTGTTGGGCAACTCATGGCTACTGGATATTCTATTATATTTGATGATGTGTCTTGCGTGATTAGAGATAAAAAATCAGATCAAAAGTATAGTTGATGTTCGCATGACACCAAACAAATTATTCCCACTTGAAATTTCTAGTGTTGAAAGCCATGCACTTATTGTTAAAGAAGCTAGTGAGTCAAGATTATGGCATTTACGGTATGGGCATTTAAATGTAAAAGGTCTGAAATTATTGAGTCAAAAGGAAATGGTTTTTGGGTTGCCTAAAATTGAGTCTTTAGATGTATGTGAAGGGTGTGTATATGGAAAACAATGTAAGAAACCATTTCCTATAAGGAAGTCTAGAAGGGCATCTAGTTGTCTTGAGCTTGTGCATGCTGACTTGGTTGGTCCCATGAAAACATAATCGTTTGGTGGGAGCAGATATTTTTTGTTATTTACAGATGACTATAGCTGGATGAGCAGGGTGTATTTTTTGCAATCCAAGTCAGAAACATTTGAGAACTTTAAAAAGTTCAAGACACTTGTGGAGAAGCAAACTAGAAGTTGCATCAAGGCGCTGTGCACAGATAGGGGTGGTGAGTTTGTATTGTAGGAATTTAATCAATTTTGCAAAGAGAGCTGACTGCTCCATACACTCCAGAGTAGAACGATGTCATTGAACGTAAAAATCAAACAGTTGTTGAGATGGCGAGAATTTTGCTGAAAACTGAAGGAGTTCCATACTAGTTTTGGGTAGAAGCAGTAACAACGACAGTATACTTGCTCAATTTATCCCCAACAAAGGCTGTTTTGAATCAAATACCATATGAGGCTTAGTGTAGGAGGAAATCGTGGTTAAGCCAATTAAAAGTTTTTGGCTCCATTGCCTATACTTTAATTGAATCACATAATCACAGTAAACTTAATGATAAATCAACAAAATGCATTTTTATTGGTTATTTTTCTCAATCTAAAGCATATAGGCTGAATAATCCCATTGATGGCAAAGTTATTATTAAAAGGAATGTTATTTTTAATGAGGAAGCAAGCTAGATTTGGGAAGAAAATTCAGATGGTGTTCAGTTTGAAGTCTTAAATGAAGCTCCACAGACTGAAGTCCAACAGCCTCCTTCCCCAAATTCTTCAAGTTCATATCCTCCAACTTCACCAAACTTGTCATCTTCAAATAGCAGAAGTTCATCTGAAGATGACACTCCTCCAAGGAAATTCAGATCATTGGCTGAAATTTATGAGTCTACACAGGCCTTGTTTGTTGCTGATCTAATAAATTATGAAGAAGCAGTAGAAAAAGAAAAGTGGCGCAATGTAATGAAGGAGGAACTTGTAGCAATTCAACGAAATGAGACGTGGAAGCTTGTAGATCTTCCCAAAGATAGGAAAGTAATTGGAGTCAAATGGGTCTTTTGAACCAAGTTTCAAACAGATTGCGGTATTCAAAAGCACAAAGCACAATTGGTAGTGAAAGGCTATTCACAACAACCAGGAGTGGATTATGATGATATTTTCTCTCCAGTTGCACTGTTTGAGACAGTCAGAATGATCTTGGCATTGGCTGCATATTTGAAAAGGACCGTGTATCAGTTTGATGTTAAATCAACATTTCTAAATGGCGAATTGCAAGAAGAGGTTTACATTGTTCAGCCTGAAGGATTCATAGTTAAAGGCAAAGAGGAGAAAGTTTATAAGCTCTGAAAAGCTCTCTATGGATCAAGCAGCACCGCTGCGTGCATGGTACAACAAAATTAATACTTACTTTCTCCAAAATGGCTTTGAAAGAAGTAAGAATGAGCCCAATCTTTATGGTAAGAAGCAAGGTTGTAACGCCCTCACCGTAGGTAGTCCGTACATTCTATTGTTCCGACGACTAATGTCTGTTTGGACAGTCAGACTGTTTGGGACTACACTTAAACTATAATGATGAGACATAAATTGAAGGAATAAATGTTAAAAAAATATAGGAAAATAATTTTGGGACTAATTAAAGGTTTATTTAGGTAAAAATGACATTAAAGATGTTAAAGAAAATTTAGAGAAAATAAAATAAAATTTAAGAGAATTTATTAATTGGTACAAAAATAATAAAAATAATCCGATATGCACTAGAAGGGTATTTTAGTCATTTCACCCTCAGATGTGAATTTTGATCTAAATGTCAAAATAAAATTTAGAGAATGAAATAATTAATATAAGTTAAAAATTATGAGTTTAATTAGGAAGAAGAATAAGAGAAAAGAAAAAGAAAAGAAAAGAAAAGAAAATGAAAAGGCTAATGACATTTTGAAAAATTAAAGTACAATAAGTATATGTATATAAATAGACACAAGATGACAAAACCTACCTAACTCATCTTCTTCTCCACCTCTTCTCTCTCCTTTGAGCCAGCTGCCATGGATGCTCCCTTCCACCATTTTTGTTTTCCTTAAAGCTTGATTTCCCAAGCTTTCTCCTCACCAAAACCCATAGTTCCCTTCATTAAAAATTTAGCCCACTCCATAAGGAAGCTTTAGATACCCATAAGAAGAAGAAAAGTTGAAGTTTGAAGTTAGGTCATAAGAGGTTAGTGCCTAATATTCCTTTCTCCCTTTATTAATCCTTGAGTTAAAGTTAAAATAAAGTGAATTTTGTAAGAAACTAAAAGAAATTTGTGAGTTATGAGGGGAGTGAATTTTCGGTACTCATGGCAAGTAATGGACTTTGATGACTTTAGTGTGTATAAAGTGATTTATTGATGTTGATTTATGCATTTATAAGTATTAGAAGTTGATTTACATTGAAGTTTCATGAGGTTGAAATTGGGAGTTAGGATTTGACCTAACTTTGGTACTTTTGTATTATACCTTGCAATTGGGATTATTGAGATGTGTTGATGATATTTAGAAGTGTTTTGAATGTCAAATTGAAGTAAGGAAGTTGGAGGAGATTGAATATTGGGAGTGCCATTTTCTGTAGGTTTGGGACTCAATGAGTCCAATGTGTTTGGTGAACCATAACTGAAATTGTGTGACTCCAATTGGTATGAGACCAATTGGAGGTGAAACTAGACCCAAATGGCCCATTTTCCATGAAGAAACCATGCTCAAATTCTGTCCAAAACTTGACCAATTTTCTACCCAAATCCGGATGACCCTGCACAAAACCCAGAAAATGACCAAATGAATAGTACATATTTATTTGGTCATAACTCCCTCTATACTGGTCCAAATGACTTGAATTTGATACCATTGGAAAGCTTAGATATAGGGCTACAATTTTCATGAAGACCACTAAACCTAGAATGCCTTAAACCAAACCAAATTGCTAGCCCATGTTAGGTCACAAAACTGTCCAGAATTAGGTTGTCCAGAAACTGCTGGACATAAACTTACCCAACCAGTTTTGGCAAAATGTCCATAACTTGGTCTACAAGAACTCAAATGTAATGAAACTAGTGGCAAAATGTCCACAATACATAGATCTACAAAATTGGTATTTTGACTAAAACCCAGAAATCAAGAGAACTAGGTCAAATAGTTTGAACAAGTCACTACATCAAAACCTGAAATCTGACCAAACTTTACTTGACCCCAGAACAATCTTTTAGTCATAACTCTCACTAGAAAAATCCAATTGGGATGAGCCATACCTTTCCAGAAACATAAGAGACAGGGCTACAACTTTGTTTTAAGAACCTTCCTCAAATTATGAAGTTAAGAATCTCAAAAAGTGACCTGCAGTCACTGACCTGAACTGAACACCTATTAGCATAAGGTATATGAGTCCAAGTCAGTTAATTGGCCATAAATAATTCCAAAAAACTTGAAAAATTGTTATTCAAATTTGTTAATGATCATAGGACATAAGACAACAATTTCACTGAAGATCACCATGCCTAAAAGTGACTGCAACATGTTCCATTAATTAGGTAAAATTTAAGTCTAAAAGCTGCCTAGTTAAGGAACCAGAATCTGAAAATGAATCAGTTATGATTGTCCGACCATAACTTGAGTTCTGAACATCCAATTGACATGATTCAAAAGGGAAAATAAAGACAAGACATAGAGGAACAACTTCCATGAAGGAAGTGGGGGCCAAACAATGGCTACAAACTGATCAAATGGATATGTTAAAGTTGGTGTACAAAAATTGGAAATGGTACAAGTGACCATTAAACCCTGCAAATTCATTTAAGCATATTTCCCACTAGAAGTTTTCAATTGAAATGAGCCATACCAATATGGAAAGCTACCAAACAAACCTAAAACTTTGTTTTAGACATCCTTCTCAAATTATAAATGTATGAAGCCTAAATTTAAGGTCAAAGCTGTTGACTTAAATGGAAACCATGTTAATATGGGCTATTTGAATTCAAGCCAATAATGTGACTATAAATAATTCCATAAGGCTTGAAAAATTACAATTAAAATTTCTAAATGACTATAAGACATAGGTCAACAAATTCTATGAAAAATACTAGGCATAAATGTTACTACAAGTTGTCCAAATAAATTGTTCAAATTGATTTGCAAAAATTAAGATACAAAAAAAAAATTGAACCTAAAGAAAGGTTCTTGATATAAATTGTTGGCTTATTCCTAATAAGTCAATATATGCCAAATCACATAAAATAGTTATGCGGGACTCATTTTCCCACGATACATGGACATATAAATTCTGTTAAATGATTATTAATACTTAATTGCCCATAGTAAACCTAGGCTTATATTTATACAGTTGGATCGATTGGTATACCAATTAGGGATCACAGATAGCAGTACTGCTTATAGAGCAAATCATGAACTAATAATATATGTCTGTTATGATTGTTCTACAGGCTATATGCCTACTCATTGGCCATTGTGCCTAACCTTATTTCTAGCCTCGTGCCTGACAGCTAGTCTCGTGCCTCATAGCTGGCCTCATGCCTAATAGATGTATACAGGGTAGACATATGGCTGTCTAACCCGTATACTCCCGTATATCCAACATTATAGTTTGTTATAGGTTACTTGGGCACAAATATGCAGATATGACATGAAATACACCGATATGACATAAAATATGCTGATACTATTCTAAAGACTCTAATATGAGTTTAAAAAGCCAGAGAATGAAATTAATACACAGAAAAGATACTGATAATTAATTAATTTTCAAAGTACAGAAAAGTCATAAATGACTTAGACTATATAAAAAATGAATAGAAAAGATACTGTTAAATTTAACTATTCCCAAAGTGTAGGAAGTTTATAACTGTCTTAGAATTGATGATAATTTCACTGATATGAGTTTAAGGAAACTGAAAATAAGATATATGCACAGATAAGATCTTGATAAGTAAATTTTTTCCAAAGTGCAATAAAATATATAATTGACCTAGAAGTGCAAAATTCTACATGGAGCTATTACTTTTAATTATTCAGTTATTATTCCTTAAAATTATGCACCACTAAGCAATTTGCTTAGTGCGTTAGTTTTTCCATCGCGTAGGTACTGAAGATCAGCAGCCGCCATAGTAGCAGCTGCCACAGTAGTGTTCCGATCGCAGTTGACCAGATCTGCATACAGTTCAGAGTTCACCTCATTAGTCTTTTGTATTTTGGTAGGGCCCATGTATAGACTAGTATTTTGATTCATTGTGTATAATCATGATGTAATTACTAGTTTGTGATGTAAATAAAAATTGTAATTACATATTTTGGATTGTAAATAAAGTTATAAATTTATGCATATGAATTTCTATATGAATGAATGAATGAACTTGGAATGGTATGAGTAGAAATGACATGATATGACATGTAAAGAGATGAAATTGTTTTTAACAGGTAATTATTAGAACTCGCTAGATGCCAATAAAACAGAGGAGGCTCTGCCCGGGTTTTCACACAGAAAAAAAAAATTCCACATGTTTTCTATAAAGTTTAAAATTAACAATGGACATGACAGGATAAGATAGGGTGCTCCGGCACCGAATGTGGCACTCCTCGCTCGGCTATACTGTAGACGGGTGAGGGGCATCGCAAAGGTACAAATGATTTTCTCATTATTTGCCTCTATGTGGATGATATGATTTATATGGGATCTTCTTCTCCTCTTATTAATGAATTCAAAGCTTCCATGGAAAAGAAATTCAAAATGACAGATCTTGGAGAGTTACAATACTTTCTTGGGCTTGAGGTGAAGCAAGTTGAGGATGTCATCTTTGTGCCAAAGAAGAAATATGCTGCTGATTTGCTTAAAAGGTTTAACATTTTGGGTTGTAAAATTGCAGCCACACCAATGAATTTAAATGAAAAATTGCAAGTTAATAATGGTACTGAACCAGAGGATGCGAGGAGTTTTAGAAGTTTGGTTAGAGGCTTAATCTACTTGATTAATACGCAACCTGATATTTCTTTTACTGTTAGAGTTATTTCTAGGTTCATGCATTGTCCATCAAAGCATCATTTTGGAGCTGCAAAAAGGGTTCTACGTTATATTGCTAGAATAGTCGATTTTAGGATATGGTATGATCATGTTTTAGAGTTCAAATTATTTGGCTATACTGATAGTGATTGGCCTGGGTGTTTGGAGGATAGAAGAAGCACATCTAGTTATGTTTTTAGTCTTGGATCAGCTGCTGTGTGCTGGAGTTCAAAGAAGCAAACAACAACAACCTTGTTTTCATCTGAAGCAGAATATACAACTGCAAGTTCATCAGCATGTTAAGCCTTATGGTTAAGAAGAATTCTAGCTGATGTCTATCAAGAACAGCAGGAAGCAACTGAAATTTATTGTAAAAATCAAGCCGTAATTTCTATGTCCAAAAATCCAGCTTTTCATGGAAGAACCAAGCATATAGATATTCGAGTTCATTTCATTCGAGATCTTGTGTCAAATGAATCAATCATTTTGAAGTACTGCAACACAAATGAGCAGGTGGTAGATATTTTGATAAAGTCCCTTCCTACCGCATAAACATGTTTATTTTAAGCTCCAACTTGGTGTCTGTAACTTTGAATCAAGAGGGAGTGTTGCAGAATGATTCAAAGTCAGTTACCGAAATATTAGTGCTTTTTTACGGAGTTGGATGTTTTTAATTCTGTTCCTTTATTTTCTACTTTATGCTAGTATTTTGCTGCTCTTCTTTTGCTAATTTGTTATTGTGTAAAGCCTATTTATAGGCCTGTTGTTTACTTCATTTTGCAAGTGATACGGTGTGTCCGCAAGTGCACGGGTCACAGTAGTATAGTTTTTTAAAAAAAAATGATATCGATCCCACAGGGAATTGTGCTTAAATTGGAAATAAAAGTATAAGCTAATTAGAATGACAAAAATTAAAGATGTAAAATGAAATTTCAAATTAAGACAAAAATTAAAGATGTAAAATGAAATTTGGAATTAAAATTGGTATTTGAGGAATTAAAACTAAATCAATCAATTAACTAAAATTAATTAAACTAGATTACCAAAAATTAATTTGAAATTTCTATTTATGAAATTTGAGAGGAATTAAATCTAAATTCAATAAAAATAAAGTGATTCTAGAGATTGGATTTAAATTGGATTTAAATTTAAATTGGATTTAAATTGAAATTGCTATTTATGAGATTTGGAGGATTTAAATCTAAATTCAATGAAAATTAAATTGATTCTAGAGATTGGATTTTCAATATTGTTTGCATGTGGTTTATCCCTAATTTAGCCAAACACATGAGAATTGCAATTTTGAGGGAAATCAATTCTTAAATTTTTGAAACCTTTTTCAAGCATCTCAAAGTTGGTTTTCATTAAATCAAACCCTGTTTTCACGGTATTTCAAACCTAACAAAAACCCAATTAATGCTCTAATTGATTTTTGGAAAGTTCCCCTTAATCTTCTTAGCTTATTTCTAACACCAAGAAAATAAAGTTTATTGCAAGATTATCCATCCCCAATATTCACTTTTCAGTCCATCTATTAAGGATTAAAACTTAACTTAATGAGGGCCCATTCATCAAGCAAGGCAACAAGCTCACAAGCAATAAATCAAAATGTAACAAATCCCATTTAAATGGCTAAATCAGTTCAAAACCACAATACAAATCAATATTTACAAACCCATCTCTAGAATCTCAATCAACTACTCACAAATCATTGTTTAAAGACAAACCCAAATGAAGAAATGAAGAAATAATGGAAATGTAAGCTAAAGGGGTAGAAAAACCCAGCAAATTTGCAGCAGATTCTGCTGCACAAAAGTGCAGAAAACGTGATCTGCAGCTGCTGGAAAAAGAATGCAGAAAGTGCTCCTCCTTCTCTCTTTCTAACTTTTCCGAATTTGCCTCCCTTGCTCTCTATGAAAAGATAATGATAAAATGAGGCTTTATATAGGCTAAGGGTCTGCCCTAGAATGGGTAAAAGGGGGAAGGTTCCAGAGAAAGTGAGGTAAAAAGCTGGAGTAACGGAAATGCCACGTCAATTATTTCCAGTAAAAATGACATAAGCCGGTTGTGTCGTGGGTTGTGTTATGGTTGTGTCGCTTCGGCGTGAATATCGACGATCGACACAACTGCGACATAAGCTAATTCGGTTGTCAGCCGCAGTTGTGTCGCTCTACCATTTTACTCAACTTCAAAATTTTTGCAATTCGACTTTAATCTCCTCCAAATAGCTACTCTGATCAAAATTCATCAAATTTCTCCAGATTTAACCTACAAAACAAATAAATTCCAAAAATTAAACTAAGAAATGTGAAAATTGTAAAGTTGACTAAATATATACTAATATCTATAATAATAATAATGAACAAGGGTAAATTATGTGCAAAAATTACTCCTAAATGATGATATTAAATGCATGCATCAAATTCCCCCATACTCAAACTCTTGCTTGTCCTCAAGCAAAAATTTCATTAAAACTCATTTGGAAGGGAATAGAATCAGTCTTTGAAAACACAAAAATCACTAATCCAAACCACCAACTTACCTCTAGCCACCAACATTCCAAGTTCCCACCAGCAAAAGCACAAAGAATGAAGCAAGCACTCTCAACAATTACAGAATAGCTAAGAATTAACCAATCAACCTAAGCAATAAATACCAACCAGCTACAAGAGTCAATTGTGCCAAAACAAACCTAAATGAAATAGATAGCCAATGTGTCTCAAACAGATGGTGAGTAATGTATGGAAGATTATATTGCCAAACCCATATACAAGCATAAAAGATCTAACTCTACTAATGTAACAAGCATTTTTCAAAGAATCATTAGGTCTTTTTAAGGGTTGTAATGGGGTCAAATAGGGTAAAATTGTGGTTAACAAAGAAAGGGAATAAGGTAAACAAAATATGAGAATAATATTAATCATGAAACTCAAAGTGCATCTTTCTTTCTTTCTTTTTTTTTTTTTATAATAGTAATTTTTTTTTATCAAGAGGAAAGAAATTCGCAATGAATCTTAAGTGCTAACACAATAAAGGGACTACTTTTATAATATATTTTTTATTTTGTATGTGTCCCTATTTCACGTCACACCCAAAATTACCTTTGGGATATTTTTGTGACTATTTTTTTTTTATCAACTTTTCATAATTACTCTAGTACTTTTCAAGATGTTTCAATCCTCCAAGTTTTTTTTTTATATATCATTATTTATTTTATTTTATTTTATTATTTTTTTTATGCACTTAATTGTTAAAATATTATTCTCATAATAGGTGGTAGTGTTTAGGTTTAATGGCTAGGTAAATGATTTGGGTTCCAAAGAAATTAGGGAATTAAGGTTCAAGGGGGTTTGCAAGGGTTAAAATGAGATTAAGGTAGGTTAAGGCTAAATGCGAGGTTTAAAATATGAAGGAATGCCTAAATCATATTCTTATCAAATGCAAGTTAAAAATTTCGCTTTGAAAGATCTAAGATGCTTGTTCTAGGAATGGTGAGACGACAAGGACCATTTTCTTCCTTAAAGGCTTATCCAGACACTCAAAACTCAAAATAACTAATCAGAATCTGCATACCTAGATGAATGTATTAATTTTCAGCTATTAAGTAAGAGAAAGAATAATGCTTAAGACTTTGTACCCAGCTGGAACTTTCATTCCACTAACCATCTAAAGGCAAGTTGGATTGCTTGAATAAGTGGCTTATGGAGTTCAAAGACTGGTTTAAAAATTCAAAAATTTTAAATGAGTAAATGAAATGCATGAGTGTAAATGTATAGTCAACCTATATGTAACTAAGTATGCATAACTAAGTATATGAAGCTATATGCAAGTGTATGTATGTGAATATGTACAAGTATGAAGTAATGAATGAGTATGTCACTATATGCAAATGAAAAAGGAAAAAATAATTTTTGCAAAAAATTTACCCTCTCCCCCATACTCAGAATGAACATTGTCCTCAATGTTAAAAGAGTGCAAGGAATGGGATAATTTGGCTATATGCGCATAAAGAATTATTACCCTGTTGCATAAGCGATAGCACAACTTGTGTTGAAAATGACACAAGCTGAGATAAGAAGTGTTACCTTATTGAAGTGCAGCCAATTTAATTAGATAAAATTTGGACAGCTGCTGCACTCATTGCAAAAGAAACAGTGCAATGGAATCCATTAAATCAATTAAACTCAAAAAGTTGAAATAGGAAGTTAAGCTCAAAAATATAATCATCAAATGTAAATCCGAAGTAGCAAATCAAAACAAGTGAGCGATGTACTAAAGATATAAAAGAAAAATGTATTTTATGAGGAACTAAAAAAAACTGGATAAGTAAAGGGTTCAAGTAAAAAATAAAAAAATAAAAAAAACAACACAAGCAAAATATTAACTAAACAAGTTCAAAATACTAATTAATTAAGCAACGAAATTAAAGACATGAAATGTAAATGGAGAATAAAAGCTGGTCAGTCGGGCACGAGAAGTCCTTTGCCCTTGCCATCTTGTGGGGGTGGTGGTGCTTGTGGTGGCTGCTGTGGAGAGATAATGTTCAAAATCAGTGCTTGGTTTGTTTCGATCTTCTCCAGCTTAGCTCGCATGACTTTCAATTCGTCTTGCATTTCAGCACTTCGATCCAAATATATGTCAGCTAAATCTCGTAGTGTCTGAAAATTGACATCCGTCATTTGTCGAAAAGAATAGATCTCATCACTGAGATTCTCCATGAATGTCAAAAGAGTTGCTATGGATGGTCCAGAAGCTGTTGATGAAGCAGGTTGAGCGGCTGGTGGAGCTCGGCGTGAAGGTTGTGTGGAAGGCTGCACAAATGGTCGCTCAGATGCTGAGGAGGAACTAATGGCAGTAGGAGAACCAGGTGGTTTGTCTGTTAGTGCAGGAATCTCATACTGCTTGGTAGCTTCATTTTTTATACAAAATTTTTGGTTGGCTAGATGAGGTCCATCCAAAAATAACAAACCAGTTGGAAGAGCAGGACACTTGTACATTTGAGGATTAAACCCAAAATAATGTGCAATAGGTGTGACCAAACCTCCAAAAACAATGCTACCAGTACCTCTAGTGGTCTGGCGGATCACATGGCGGCAGAAATAATAACCAGGGGAAGCTCTTTTGCCAGTTTTTGCACACCACAAAAAGAAGAGATCATATTGTGACATTGTGCTGACACTAGATCCTCTGCCTAAAACTGTATTTGCAATTAGGCGCTGAAGCAGTCTCAAGGCATGATTCTCAATCTTGGAGGCCTTACTGTGTCCTGGTTTGAAGTTACCTGCTGAAGGTGCAATTCGCTTCCAAAATTCACACGCATTATAGTCCCATTGGCTAGTAGGTATTTTGAACAGACCATCAGGTGGAAAGCCAAATATATGGTGAAAATTATCCATAGACAGCACCCTATTTTGTCCAAGGCATCTAAATTTGATCGTCAAGTCATTGTCCAAGGCAATTTTATGCTCATTAGTAGACAGGGAGGCCATAAACTCCTGCACTAAAATGGGGTAGACCAGTTCCTATTTATGTGCGAATCGCACCCAACCTAAAGCATCTAACAGAGTCTGCATTTCATCATAAATCTTCAAGGTTTTAAGTGTAGACACATCCAAATACCGAGTTTGAACCATTTGTCGGGCTGCAACTCTTGCCTTATTTTTCTTCATGTCGGCAGTAGGTAATATCCAATGTGTAGCAGTAGGCAAGGAGGAGGGGAATGCGAGGTTACCTTTAGATGTACCGGGGCGCTTGACCGCTGATTTCGGAATGCCACGTCATTCAGCAGGCGCGGCGGGCATTGGAGGCGGGATTGGGGATTGTTGTGTGGCCGGTTCGGGTTGTTTCCGCTTGACGCCGCCCGTCGATTTGTGAGGTTTGATACTTTTTGCCTTTTTCTTCTTGAAGGTGGCGATCGGAGCGTCAGCAGAATGGGCCGGCGATGGGTCGGCGTGCATGGGTGGGGTGGTTTGGGGCTGCGGCGTGTGTGAGGAGTGGGGAGGCGAGTTTTCGAATGATAATGGAGAGTCAGACATGGCGAAATGGAGGGTCTTGATCAGAGAAAGAGAAGTATGGGAAGAATGGCGGCCGTTGAGGATGAAGGCGACGGCGGGAGGGAAGGGTTGTGTCGGGAGTGATGTCGGGAGGGAGAAGAAGGTAGTGGGTTATCGGGTTAGGGCCTTTAGGTTTTGGGTTTTAGTTGGCTGGGTTTTAGGTTTAATTTTGGGCTTGGGTTTATGGGGTACGGTTTTAAGGCTTTGGGTTTTGCTGTTGGCCCATTCCAGTGAAGGGAGTTTTTATCCCGGTTATGCCGCAAGTTGTGCAGTCTGCTGCCCAAAAATGTCCGAATTTCATAGCACCTAAAAAAAATTGAAACAAATTAGATTTTGAATGATTAAACCTTTATAACATGAATTCTAATTGTTCAACTTGTTATGTGCATCAAATACTTACACAAAATAATTTTTCAAAGCACCAATTCACACATCCATATTCAAATAATTTTCTTGTTAAACCAAGATGTCAAAATTTGGAAGAATTTTCTCTTAAAATTAACCAAAAGGGCAATGAATCCAGCAATATGAACCAGCAAATACTCAACAAAAGAGAGATGAAAATTATAAGTGAACAAATTTGAAACTAAAATTTAAAGCCAAAATTTAAAGCTAAAAATAAAAATTTTTATTGCTCATTTGCTTGTAATGCATTGCATCCCATCTGCACAAAGAAATTAGAACAATGTTAAACTCTGAATAAGGAGTATAGAAAAATTTAAAACAAATATATATATGAAAGAAATAAAGAATTAATGAAAATGCTAAGTTTAGGTCTTTAGCTTGACCATACTCACTCAAAATGTTATGGAGAATGAGAGAGATAGCAAGTTGCTATTTTCTCAATTGGCTCACCAGCTGAATAATGCCTCAATCTTTGCCCATTTACCTTGAAATTACCAGATTTTTCACCAAAAATTTCTACAGCACCATGAGGTAAAACTTTCACAATTTTGAATGGACCTGACCACCTTGATTTTAATTTTCCCGGAAAAAATTTTAACCTTGAATTGAATAAGAGAACCAAATCTCCTTTAAAGTCCTTTTTCTTGATATGCTTATCATGCCATTTTTTAGTTATTTCTTTATAGATCCTAGCATTTTCATAAGCATCAAGTCTGAATTCTTCTAATTCATCAAGTTGCAAAAGTCTTCTGTGTCCAGCAGCTTGTAAATCAAAATTGATTGCTCTAATGGCCCAATAAGCTTTATGTTCTAACTCTACGGGCAAATGGCATGATTTCCCAAAAACTAACCTATAAGGTGTAGTTCCTATGGGGGTTTTAAATGCTATTCTATATGCCCAAAGAGTGTCATCTAATTTAAGGGACCAATCTTTTCTGGACTTATTGATAGTTTTCTCCAAGATTTGCTTGATTTCTCTATTTGTGATTTCTACTTGGCCATTTGTTTGAGGGTGATATGGTGTGGCAATCCTATGCTTTACCCCATATTTTCTCATCAATTTTTCAAATTGGTGGTTGCAAAAATGGCTACCACCATCACTGATTATGGCACGTGGGGCACCAAACCTGGTCAAAACAAATTTTTTCAGAAATTTTACCACAACTTTTGCATCATTGGTAGGTGTAGCAACAGCTTCTACCCATTTAGATACATAGTCCACCCCTACCAAGATATATTTATTTCCATAAGAAGATGGAAATGGCCCCATGAAATCAATTCCCCACACGTCAAATAATTCAACTTCTAATATGGATTGTTGAGGCATCTCATCTCTTTTGGAAATGTTGCCTACCCTTTGGCACCTATCACACTTGCTTACAAAATTTCTCACATGTTTAAACATATTAGGCCAATAGAAACCTGATGTCAAGACCTTTTCAACAGTTTTTGAGACACTAAAATGACCACCATATTCAGAGGAATGACAATGGTAAATAACATCATTTATTTCTTCCTCTGGTATACATCTCCTAATTATTCCATCATTACATCTTCTAAACAAAAGAGGTTCTTCCCAAGAATAAAATTTAATATCATGCAAGAATCTTTTCTTTTGCTGCCAAGATAAATCAGGTGGCAAGACACCACAAGACAAGAAATTCACAATATCAGCAAACCATGGAAGTGTAGAATTCAACATATACAACTGCTCATTCATGAAAAACTCATCAATTGGCACAATTTCATCATCTTTATTTTCAGTTTTCATCCTAGAAAGGTGATTAGCTACCACATTTTCAACACCCTTTTTATCTCTTATTTCCAAATCAAATTCTTGAAGTAATAAAATCCATCTAATCAACCTAGATTTAGCTTCTTTCTTGCTCATTAAATACCTTATTGCTGCATGATCAGTGAAAACTATTACCTTTGAGTTGACCAAATAAGAACGAAATTTATTGAGTGCAAATACTACCGCAAGGAACTCCTTTTCAGTTGTGGCATAATTAACTTGAGCTTCATCAAGGGTTCGGCTTGCATAGTAAATGGCATAAGGTTTTCTATCTTTTCGCTGGCCAAGGACAGCTCCAACAGCAAACTCACTTGCATCACACATGATTTCGAATGGCAAAGTCCAATCCGGGGGTTGCATGATAGGAGCTGTTGTTAATTCAATCTTTAACCTGCAAAAAGCAACCATACAATCTTGATTAAAATCAAATTTAACATCATGATTCAAAAGATTTGTTAAGGGTTTAGCAAGTTTAGAAAAATCCTGAATAAATCGCCGGTAAAACCCGGCATGTCCAAGGAAACTCCGCACTCCTTTGACAGTGGTTGGAGGTGGCATTTTTTCAATAATTTCTATTTTAGCTCTATCCACTTCAATTCCCCTATTTGAGATCAAATGCCCTAAAACGATTCCCTCTTGGACCATAAAGTGGCATTTCTCCCAATTCAACACCAAATCATTATCAGCACACCTCTGCAAGATTTTAGACAAATTAGTCAAGCATGAATCAAAATTAGTGCCATATACTGAAAAGTCATCCATGAAGACCTCCATAATTTCTTCAATAAAATCAGAAAAAATGGCCATTATGCACCTTTGAAATGTGCCAGGCGCATTACACAATCCAAATGGCATCCTTCGATAGGCAAAGGTGCCATAGGGACAGGTAAAGGTAGTTTTTTCTTGGTCATCAGGATGGATTGGAATTTGAAAGAAACCAGAATATCCATCTAAGTAACAAAAGAATGAATGCTTGGCTAATCTTTCTAACATTTGGTCCATAAAAGGAAGGGGAAAATGGTCTTTTCTTGTGGCATTGTTCAACTTCCTATAGTCTATGCACATTCTCCAACCTACTTGATTCTAGTGGGTATCAATTCATTATTCTCATTTTTAACAACTTGTCACTCCACCTTTTTTGGTACAACATGCACAGGACTAACCCACTCCTTTATCGTAAATAGGGTAAATAATTCCAAAGACTAGTAATTTTAGGATTTCCTTTTTCACAACATCCTTCATTGTAGGATTCAATCTTCTTTGGTGTTCAATGGAAGGTTTACTATTTGGCTCAAGGAAAATCCTATGCATACAAACTGTTGGACTAATTCCCTTTATATCATCAATTGCATAACCCAAAACTCTTATATATTTTCTCAAAACTCTCAACAATTTGTCAATCTCAATATCAGTCAAACATGCATTAATTATAACTGGATATGTTTCATTCGGTCCAAGAAAAGCATACCTGAGGTTGGAAGGAAGAGGTTTAAGATCTACCTTTGGGGCATCCTCTACCTTTAATGATGGTGGTTTAATCTCTAAATTTTGTACTCCTTCAAGTTGAAAAATTGTGGCTTCAGGATGTGGTGGAGAACTCTCCAAGTGTTGTGCAAAAGTAGCCATGTTATGATTATCATCATCAATGCTCCCACCATGGACTAAGCAATTTTCAAGTGGGTCTTGTGGATAGCTTTTTCTAAAATGCTCTTGAACAATCTCATCAATAATGTCTACCCGCAAACAAGACTCAACTTCTTCATGTTTCCTTTTCATGGCTGGATTGATGTTGAATATCATTTGATCATCTCCCACTCTAAGTGTCAATTGCTCACCCTTCACATCAATTAATGCACCAGCTATTGCCAAAAAGGGTCTTCCCAATAAGATAGGAACTTTTGTGTCTTCTTCCATATCCAAAATGACAAAGTCCACCGGAATGTAAAATTTCCCAACCTTGATAGGCACATTTTCAAGAATGCCTTCCGGATACTTAATTGAACGGTCAGCCAATGATAGATACATGTTTGTGGGCTTCAATTCTCCCATATTCAACTTCTCATATATTGAAAGTGGCATTAGGCTGACGCTAGCTCCAAGGTCACATAAGGCATTTGCCACACAATTATCACCAATATGACAAGGGATGGAAAACACACCCGGATCTTTGAGTTTGGGAGGTAACTTCTTCTGAATTATAGCACTGCATTGCTCTCCTAAATTGATGGTGTCATAATCTTCTAGCCTTCTCTTATTGGAAAGAATCTCCTTCAAAAACTTGGCATAACTCGGCATTTGGGATAGTGCCTCAGTGAATGGCACATTGATATACAATTTCTTTAGCACTTCAAGGAACTTGCCAAATTGTTTGTCTAGCTTGTGCTTGATGAATCTTTGAGGGTAGGGAAGGGTGGGCTTGTAAGGTTCAGGTGGGATGTATGGTTTCTCTCTCTCATCTTGCTCACTTTTGCTTTCTTCTTCTTTTTCATTTTTCTTGCTCTCAACTGAATTTTCTTCTTTTGTGCTCTCTTTTTCTTCTCTCTTGTTTTCACTTTCTTGACCAACTTTTTTACCACTCCTCAAGGTTACAAACTTACATTGCTCATGAGGGTTTTGTGGTTGGCTAGGTAGTTTCCCATAGGAATTGCTTCCTGATGAGCTTGCTTGTTGCGCCAATTGAGTCTCCAACATGCGGTTGTGGACTTGTAATTGATCCATGGTTTGTCTCATGTGTTGCATTTCTTCCTCCAATTTGCTATTCATCTTGCTTTGTTCAGCAAAAAATTTCTCCATCATGCTTTCCAAGGTTGGCTTCGATTCATGAGATGGAAGGGATTGTTGTGCTCTTGCTTGATATCCAGGTTGTGGCTGCCTTGTGGGCTGAAATTGAGGCTGAAATTGAGGCCTATTTTGCTGCATATACTGCTGGTTATGAGCATAATTTGAGCTTTGGCCTTGTTGAGCAAAAGTTGCTTGTGGTCTCCATGTTGAGTTGTTCACATTAGAGTATGAATTTCCCATAGGTTTCTGTTGATAACCTCCTGCATAAGCAGCTAGTTCTTGCAAATAATCATCACCATAAGAAGAGTAATCAACTCCACAACTTTGAGTTCCATTTGTGAAGGCAACTTGTTGCATAGTTGTAGGAGTTGAGGTTGTTGCCTTTGTGCAAAGATCACTAAGAAGCTGAGTCAACTGGTCAAATCTTGCATTCATGTAGCTAACTGAGTCAAGTTCATAGATCCCAGCTTTCTTTGGCTCAAGTGCTCTAGGATTTCCCCATAAATGGGTATTATGAGCAATCTTCTCTAATAGATCATAGCATTCTTCACTTGTCATTCTCATGAAATCTCCTCCTGCTTGTGAATCAATTGTGTTTCTTATGGCTGGAGTAACTCTGGTGTAGAAATTTTGAACAATCATCCATTTCGGTATTTCATGATGAGGACATTGCCTTTCAAGCTCCTTAAATCTCATCCAAGATTCATACAAAGTTTCATCATCCCTTGGTTTAAAAGCTACCATCAAATTCCTCAAATGAGTAGTTTTCCCAGGTGGGAAAAATTGAGATAGAAAAGCTTGAGATAGCTGCTCCCAAGTAGCTATAATAGCTTGTGGAAGTGAGTCATACCACTCCAATGCTGAATCCCGAAGAGAGAATGGAAATAAGGTGAGCCGAATAACTTCATTAGAAACTCCAGGTTGTCTTTGTGTGCCACATATCATCAAAAATTTCTTCAAATGAGAATGAGGATTTTCAAGTGGACTACCTCCAAATTGTGAATTCTGAACCATTTGAATGAGACCAGTTTTTAACTCAAATTGATTAGCTCCAATGATAGGTCTGTTATCTCTCACATCTGCACATCTAGGAAAAGCATAATCCAACATGGATCTTCTTTGAGGATCATTTTGATTAGCATCTGCATTTTGACCGTTTTGCTCATTTCCTCCATTGTTTCCACCAATAGCTCTATTTTGATTCTCCATATTTTCGATTGTCTCCTCTTGCTCAAATCTTTGTTGTTCTTCTTTTTCTGCTTCCTTTCTTCTCTTGTATTCCTTTTTATTGGCTCGACAGAATTTTTCAATTTCAGGATTGAACAACAATTCAGTGTCACTTGTGCTTTTCGATCGTCTCATAAACAAGAAAAGTACCTGAGAAACACAAGGAACAATAGTGAAAATAAAAGAAAATAAAATTCTAATCAGCTTAAAACAATTAAAATCCAACTTAAAAACAAACAATTCCCCGGCAACGGCGCCAAAAACTTGATACGGTGTGTCCGCAAGTGCACGGGTCACAGTAGTATAGTTTTTAAAAAAAAAAATGATATCGATCCCACAGGGAATTGTGCTTAAATTGGAAATAAAAGTATAAGCTAATTAGAATGACAAAAATTAAAGATGTAAAATGAAATTTCAAATTAAGACAAAAATTAAAGATGTAAAATGAAATTTGGAATTAAAATTGGTATTTGAGGAATTAAAACTAAATCAATCAATTAACTAAAATTAATTAAACTATATTACCAAAAATTAATTTGAAATTTCTATTTATGAAATTTGAGAGGAATTAAATCTAAATTCAATAAAAATAAAGTGATTCTAGAGATTGGATTTAAATTGGATTTAAATTTAAATTGGATTTAAATTGAAATTGCTATTTATGAGATTTGGAGGATTTAAATCTAAATTCAATGAAAATTAAATTGATTCTAGAGATTGGATTTTCAATATTGTTTGCATGTGGTTTATCCCTAATTTAGCCAAACACATGAGAATTGCAATTTTGAGGGAAATCAATTCTTAAATTTTTGAAACCTTTTTCAAGCATCTCAAAGTTGGTTTTCATTAAATCAAACCCTGTTTTCACGGTATTTCAAACCTAACAAAAACCCAATTAATGCTCTAATTGATTTTTGGAAAGTTCCCCTTAATCTTCTTAGCTTATTTCTAACACCAAGAAAATAAAGTTTATTGCAAGATTATCCATCCCCAATATTCACTTTTCAGTCCATCTATTAAGGATTAAAACTTAACTTAATGAGGGCCCATTCATCAAGCAAGGCAACAAGCTCACAAGCAATAAATCAAAATATAACAAATCCCATTTAAATGGCTAAATCAGTTCAAAACCACAATACAAATCAATATTTACAAACCCATCTCTAGAATCTCAATCAACTACTCACAAATCATTGTTTAAAGACAAACCCAAATGAAGAAATGAAGAAATAATGGAAATATAAGCTAAAGGGGTAGAAAAACCCAGCAAATTTGCAGCAGATTCTGCTGCACAAAAGTGCAGAAAACGTGATCTGCAGCTGCTGGAAAAAGAATGCAGAAAGTGCTCCTCCTTCTCTCTTTCTAACTTTTCCGAATTTGCCTCCCTTGCTCTCTATGAAAAGATAATGATAAAATGAGGCTTTATATAGGCTAAGGGTCTGCCCTAGAATGGGTAAAAGGGGGAAGGTTCCAGAGAAAGTGAGGTAAAAGGCTGGAGTAACGGAAATGCCACGTCAATTATTTCCAGTAAAAATGACATAAGCCGAGTCAGTTGTGTCGTGGGTTGTGTTGCAGGTTGTGTCGCTCTCGGCGTGAATATCTGACGATCGACACAACCTGCGACATAAGCTAATTCGGTTGTGCTGCAGGTTGTGTCGCTCTCGGCCATTTTTTACTCAACTTCAAAATTTTTGCAATTCGACTTTAATCTCCTCCAAATGGCTACTCTGATCAAAATTCATCAAATTTCTCCAGATTTAACCTACAAAACAAATAAATTCCAAAAATTAAACTAAGAAATGTGAAAATTGTAAAGTTGACTAAATATATACTAATATCTATAATAATAATAATGAACAAGGGTAAATTATGTGCAAAAATTACTCCTAAATGATGATATTAAATGCATGCATCAGCAAGTGAATAAAATAGCAACTTCAGTTAACTATATCCCGTCTTTCTACTATAATTCCTCTATTTTTCTGTTGCTTTGTTTAATTCCTAAATTAGCTCAAGCCTACTGCAGATTTTTTTTGGTCACCATCTATCTGATAAAAGTCCTGTGTGGCAGCCTCTTGTGTTTACTGTAGATTTCCAACAAGAACTATCAACAAAATATAACTTATTCTTTAATAAAAGCACCATCCTTATTGCACGAGACCAAGAATGGTAATTAGGACTAGTGAGAACTGGAGATACCAGAACAAGAGCTAGATTTTCATTAGGATGAAGATAATAGGGACTAGAGAGTTTTTGGATAGGATCTTGATTAGTAGCCATGAACAAAGGCTTAGGTTTCAGTAAGAAAATGAAGAACAATGAAGCAATCTCGAGAGAAAAAAAAAATGTGCTCTGATACCATATGAGAAAAGGGAAAAGAATATTATTAATTTAGAAGAATGAAAAAGATACTGGAGTCTCTTTAGCTTTTATATATATATATATATATAGCCAGCTAAAGAAGGAACTAGGAAACTGACTCTAACTAATTCGACTAACTAATCAAATACATGTGAAGCAGCTAATTAATTACTAACTGACTTTTGAAGTTTTAGCGTCTAATTCTGTTTTTTTTTTTATCTGATGCTTATAAATTAAATTAACCTTTTAACTACTTAATAATTATTATTAATATAATGCTTTTGGAAAGTAAATGCCATTACTAAAGACTAATTTTAATTATATATTTTAATCTTTTTAGTCAAAAAGAAGAATAGGTATTATTGTCTTTTCATTCGCTTCTCCTCTAAGTAAAAAGCAACCGTCATTTAAGGTTTGCCATTGTAGCGTTGGAAGATGGAGTAGCTTGCGTTTTGTGATTTGGAGTGAACTTAAATTGGATTAACGGTCAAGTCTCTGCTAATTTATTTATTCAAAATTTTGATTCATTTTCAAGGAAGGTTCTAATTATAGCTTCAAATAGAATTCTTTAATTCTCTACTTTTCAATTTTTATTAATTACATCCTATTATTATCGAATACGTACATTAATTACTTAAAGAATTTATCACATCACACTAATGATAGGATATAATTACAATTTAATGAATATTAATTAATTTTATATTCTAAATATAACGAATTTATCACAATAATTTTTAAAAAAGTTGAAAAGTATGAAATTTAATTAATACTCAACTCAACTAAGCCTTTATCCCAAAAATTTGGGGTTAGCTATATGAATTTGCTTTCTCCACTCTAAACGATTTTGGGTTAAATCTTCAGAAATGTATAATGCTTCTAGGTCATGTTGTACTACTCTCCTCCAAGTCAATTTAGGTCTATCCCTTTTTTTTCTTTCTATCCTCTAACCTAATGTGCTCTACTTGTCTAACTGGAGCTTCCGTATGTCTACGTTTCACATGATCAAACCACCTTAATCTCCCTTCTCTCAACTTATCTTCAATTGGCACCACTCCTACCTTTTCTCTAATACTCTCATTACGGACTTTATCTAGTCTAGTATGGCTACTCATCCACCTTAACATTCTCATCTCTGCAACTCTTATCTTAGACGTATATGACTCTTTCAGTGCCCAATACTTACTACCATATAACATAGCCAGTCGTATGGTTGTACGGTAAAATTTTCCTTTCAACTTATTGGGAATCTTATGATCACATAAAACTCCCGTGGCATGTCTCTACTTCAACCATCCGGCTTTAATCCTATGACTAACATCCTCCTCATATCCCCCATCTACTTGAAGGACTAAGCTTAGATATTTAAAGTGATTACTTTGGGACAGTACCACTCCATTCAAACTAACTCCTTCCTTATCACCAGTTTAGCCTTCACTGAACTTGTAATGCATGTATTCTTTCTTCGTTCTACTTAACTTAAAACCCTTTGACTCAGAGTGCTTCTCCAAAGCTCTAGCTTTCTATTGACTCTTTCACGTGTCTCATCTATCAGAACAATATTATCCGCAAACATCATGCACCAAGGAATACTCTCTTGTATATGTTTCGTCAATTCATCTAAAACTAATGTAAAAAGGTAAGGGCTTGTGGCTGATCCTTGGTGTAATCCAATTGAGATTGAAAAATCTCTTGTGTCCCCTTCCACTGTGTGCACAATAGTAGTTGCTCTTTCATACATATCTTTCAACACTTGTATGTACCTAATAGTTATCCTCTTTTGTTCTAACACATTCCATAAGCCATCTCTTGGAACACTATCATAAGCCTTTTCCAAATCAATAAAAACCATATCAATAAAAACCATGTGTAGATCTTTCTTCACATCTCTATATTTCTCCATCAAGCTTCTAATGAGAAAGATCGCTTCCATAGTTGAACGATAGGGCATGAAACCAAATTGATTGAGAGAGATAGAAGTATCATGACATAGTTGATGCTCCACAACTCTCTCCCAGAAATTCATAGTATACTCATGAGTTTAATTCTCCTATAGTTTGAGCAACTCTGTATGTCTCCCTTATTTTCAAAAATAGGTACTAAAATACTCCTCCTCCATTCATCAAGCATTTTCTTTGAGTTTAGAATCTTATTAAATAATTTAGTTAACCATGCTACTCCCATATCTCCCAAATACTTCCACACTTCAATTGGTATTTCATCGAGTCCACAGGCTTTACTCACTTTCATTCTCTTAAGTACTTTCTTTACTTCTAAAGATCTAATCCTTCTAGTATAATCCACATTCTTTTCTATTGTTCTATAGTCTATATTCACGCTATTACCATTTTAACTATTATTAAAGAGATCATTAAAATAATTTCTCCATCTTTCTTTACTGTCCTCATCTTTCACCAACACTTTTCCTTCTTTATCCTTAATGCACCTAACTTAATTGAGATCTTGACATTTTCTTTCTCTCCTCCATGTTAATCTATGAATATCTTTCTCCTCTTCTTTAGTTCCAAGTTTCTCATATAACTTTTCAAAGGCCTATGCTCTTGTTTGACTAACTGCCTTTTTCGCCTCTTTCTTTGTTATCTTGTACTGTTCATATACCTTATTATTATCACATTTAGGTAATTTCTTATACCATTCTCTTTTTCTCTTCACTGCCTTTTGTACTTCCTCATTCTACCACCATCTCTCTTTTGAGGGTGGTCCATGTCCTTTAGACTCTCCAAGTACTTTTCTGGCTACTTCTCTAATCTTTGATGCCATCTGTATCCACATATCATTGGCCTTTATATCCAACTTCCATCCTTCGGACTCGAGAAGCTCATTTTTGAATTTCACTTGCTTTACTCCTTTGAACTCCCACCACTTTATTCGAGCTACACTATTTCTTTTGACCTTACTTGAATTGTTCCTAAACTTGACATCCAAGACCACCAATCGATGTTGACTTGTTAAAGCCTCTCCTGAAATGACCTTGCAATCCTTTCATAGAGCTCTATTTGTCTTCCTGATTAAGAGGAAGTCGATTTGGCTTCTATGTTGCCCACTTTTGAAAGTCACTAAATGTGACTCTCTTTTTATAAAGTAGGTATTTGCTAGTATTAGGTCGTTTGCCATAGCAAAATCTAGGATGCTTTTTCCCTCCTCATTTTGACTGCCAAAATCAAAACCTCCATGAATATTCTCATAACCTTGTCTATCACTTCCTACATGTCAATTCAAATCTCCACCAACGAAAACATTCTCTTCATTCAGTATGCTTTGCATTAAACCATCTATATCTTCCCAAAACTTTTATTTACTCTCATTGTCTAGTCCTATTTGTGGGGTATAAGTACTAACTACATTTATTATTTCTCCTTCTAGTACTAACTTTACTAGTATAACTCTATCTCCTACTCTTTTCACAGCTATTGCTGCGTCTTTCAATGTCCTGTCTATGATTATGCCCACTCCATTATTGTTTCTCTCATTTCCGATAAATCACAGTTTATACCCTGAATTACCCACTTCCTTACATTTCTCTCCTACCTTTTTAGTCTCCTGAATGCAAGCAATATTCACCATTCTCCTTTCCAAGATATGCACTAGCCCCATTAATTTTCCTGTAAGTGATCTAACATTCCAAGTATCAACCCTGATCCTCCTCCTATCCTGTTTCTTCCTACTTGGTCTCTTTCTATGATATCTTCTATTGTTTTTTATGTCTATCTTGTGCTCTGTTCCGCTATTTGTTATACTATCTGTCCTATAGACTAACTTCTTTACCCACACCCGTCCATGATGTGGGAATCCTTGCTCACTTAACACCACACTCGGGCACCGGCATGGCGCATTGCTTTCGATGAACGCCCTACACCCTTGCATATTTCTCACTATACCCAGGCTCCGATGTAGCGCGTCGTAAGTAGAGGACGCCCCAACGTTTATATCATCTGAATCCATATCATAAGGTGTGACGAAATTTTTATGATGGTTGTTACCTACCGCAATCCTCCTCCTTTATCCGGGCTTGGGACTCGCTAAGCGCAAACTACTTAGGGGAAATTTAATTAATATGTGGCATAATTATGAAAATTGAAAATAAAAATTTTTTATATTTTCTCTAAAATTATTAAAGATTGTAAAATATAAATTATTAATTATAAATATATATTATGTAAATTATTAATTAAAATATGTAAATTTAAATGGGTTCAAGTATTTTTCAAATAATAAAATCAGATTTAGGTATTTAAAATACTAATTGAATTCAAATAGAATAATTTTTATAGATATTTTATATTTTGTCATCTTAGCATAATGTAAAGGATAAAATTTAATTTTTCCTTAAATATTTACTATAAATTTATATACAATTAATTAAATAATATACAACAATAACAATAATTAAGTCTCACAAACTAGTCAAAATTAACTATATGAATCTTTTTATTTCTATTAAGTTATATTTGAAATCAATTTTATGTCAATATTCAAATATTGTGACTATTTACTTAAATCTCTCCCTTTTCATTCTTATTTTTTTTAATCATTAATTTATCAAATATTCGTGATAATCCAAATTAAACAGTTAATTACTTCTCAATTTTAAAAATAATTTAAAATTTTGTATATATTAAAATAGATTGTGAGTAATTTTATAAGAAATTACTTAAAAAAATTGTGCTTTTAATTTTGTTTTCAATTATATTATATACTAACTAAATTACAATTCAAACCCTATGTTTTTCAATTTTTTTTGTTTATATCCTATTATTGGCATGATATGACAGCTGACATGGTAGCGCTACTAGTAAATTAACAGCACAAGTGATAATGGGATATGGTTAGTAAAAGTCGAAAAGTATAAGAGTTAAATAGCAATTTTAGTAATAATGACAAAAAATACATCACGCTCTTCGGCCCAAGATTCCAACATGCAGATTTCCTCATGCATGTTTTTATATGTAAAAGATCTATTAAATTATAATTATTTTTCAATATTTTCAATGAATTTTGAGAATTTTTTTCAATAAATATAACCTTTATTTGTATTCCATATAGCTTAAATGAGAGTATAATATATGTATTATATTTTAAATAAAAAAATATAATTATTTAACTATAAAATTTAAATAGATAGACCATTTTTTAACAAAACAATACTCAAAATATATAATTATTCAAAATTAAAATAATTTAAGGATATTAATTAGGATTGACCATTTTATTAATAGAATTAATTTTTTAAAAATAATTTAATTCAAATTCAAAAAAGAGGAATTGTTATGTATTTTTAATATATTTAAAAATTTACTCCTAAGGGGTGAGATGGAATGACAAGTACCCTTCTCCTTTAACTAGTGGCTTCGAGTTCAAACTCTGAATGTGAAGCACCTTTAAAACATAGAAGGGAGTACTTTACCCTCCTTTATGAGCCTGTCCGACGCGAATTCGGATTAGTTGGGCCAACAGATTTAGAATACCAAATGATTTCTACCAATATATATATATATATATATATATATATATATATATATATATATATATATATATATATAATTTACTTTAATTTACACTAAAATTAATTTAAATAAATTAGTTTCGAATCAAATAATAAGAATTAGATAGTTAACTTGATTTTACAAATAAACTCAGAACACGTTACTACTCTTAAAAACATTTTATTTTTATTTTTATTTTTATTTAATTTTATAAAAATATGATTTAGAGCCACAATACGGTTTATTTGTTTTATTATTAATAATAATTAATATGTGGAGGGGGCATGCATCTTATTTTCATTTTTAGTCATATACTTATTTTTAAGAAAAAAGGGAAATTAGTTCAAACTAGATTAGCAAATAAATTTAGGGACGACAACGAGTTAGATATTTATAGGTATTCGATATGACTTATAACGATCCAATTTATGGACCGGATCGACACTAAGACGTGGGTAGGGATAAAGCTCCCAAAGCCTGTAGTAAGCCTCACTGTTTAAACCCAAACCATAAGCCCAATTTCAAAATCCAAATCAAGAAAATATCCGAACAGAGTCCGGCCATATCCAGGACCATCCAATGTAGAGTTTTTGACTCACTCAACCTGTAATCACAATATATAATAATTTAGAGAGCTCAGCTCACTCACAACATTTTCAATTAACACAATGTGATCACTGGGAGCCCAGCTCACTCACAACATTTTCAAGTAACACAATGTGATCACTGGGAGCCCAGCTCCCTCATCCACATAAACGAAAAAATTCATAAGTCCACACATACATAATCAATAAATTAATAAATTTAAATAGTTAATCTTTTACAGATTCATCTAAATAAAATGTCAATAGCACATGCAGAGTTTTGGATTTTAATCAACAACAATAAATAATATATAATTAGATTTGTGATGAATTCGAGTTTGAGTAATAATACTCATGATACATTCGAGTTTGAGAAATAATATCTGTGATGGGTTTGGGTTCGAGTATGATAGGGGTGGCAATAGGTAGAATACCTATGAAAATCATCCTACCCAAACATAAAACTGACTAATATACTTAAAACCTAAACTTATCAAAATTTATTTTCATTTACTCAAATCAGTCTCAAACTCAACTGTTATTATTTAAAAATACTCGAACTCATTTAATTTTATATATTTTAATTAATAATATACATAAAAAACTATTTTTTATTAATAATTTTTATTTAAAATTTTAATAATTTAAAAAAATATTTAAATACTATTTTATAAAATATATAATTTAGACTAATTTTCAAGTAAGTTTTCTAAGAAAACTGCATGCATAGGTAATTTTCAGTCCAACGATATTTAAAGGGAAAACTGGAACTACTTGTAGCAATTTTTAGTTCTGTATCGCTGACTACAAACAGTTTAGTCGACCAGCTTTTAGCAGCCATTGAATAAAAAATAAGTGGCGTATTATCAGGTTTTTTTTTTTTTTATGCCGTATTTTCAGGTTTTATCCCCCACCAACTTAGCCTCACCCTTTTTTTTTCATATTATTAAATTTTAAATCCAAAGTTAATTTCAAACTGAATTATATATTATTTAAATTCATTTTACTAGGGTTTGATCAGATCGAATATCTGAAAAAAATTAAATTTTTTGCTATTACTATTTTTATACGTAACTAATTAACAAAAACGTTTTTATTAAGACATACTAAATTATATATTTTATACACATATTTTTATAAAACGATCTAAAATCCTTAAAGATATTAAAAAAACAACCGTAACAATTTTTCACTTATTTAATTTAGGAAATTAAGTAACTATTTTATGTGATTTAATTAATTTAAAAAATATATTTTACATTTAAAATATAAAATAATATTCATTATATTCTTATTTTATTTCATATTAATCCATAAGTAGGTGAAGTTTTCATATTTTTCAATAATAATAATAATAATAATAATAATAATAATAATTATTATTATTATTATTATTATTATTATTATTAAAAAAAGACTTCACCGTCTATTTCACGATTTGCCCATTATACTCGATATTTTGTTTACTAATTAATTTAGAAAAAAATGGTTAAGTTGATGATCAGCTGCTCATAGGATTCAAGGGAAATTTCTTAGATACTTCATAGGTACAAGCTATTTTAAATGATTACAATAGAATTTACAGATACTTATCAATAAAAATAGTTAATAAGATTTGAAATCTCAATTTAATGATAATATTATGCGAATCTTATCAACTAAATTAATCTTTTAACTATTTAATAATTATTATTAATATAATGCTTTTGGAAAGTAAATGCCATTACTAAAGACTAATTTTAATTATATATTTTAATCTTTTTAGTCAAAAAGAAGAGTAGGTATTATTGTTTTTTCCCTCACTTCTCCTCTAAGTAAAAAGCAACCGTCATTTAAGGTTTGCCATTGTAGCGTTGGAAGATGGAGTAGCTTGCGTTTTGTGATTTGGAGTGAACTTAAATTGGATTAACGGTCAAGTCTTTGCTAATTTATTTATTCAAAATTTTGATTCATTTTCAGATAAGTTTTGCGAGGTGGTTCTAATTTTAATTTCAAATAGAATTTTTTAATTTTATACTTTTTAATTTTTATTAATTACATCCTATTATTATCGAATTCGCACAATAATTACTTAAAGAATTTATCACATCACATTAACAATAGTATATAATTACGGAATAATGAATATTAATGTAACGCTCTCACTTTAGATAATTCTGTATATTTTACTGTTCTGGTAATCAATAGCTGTCCGGAGAGCCAGAATGTCTGGAACTATAATTAAACTAGAGTGAGAAGTCATAAATAACTCAAATAATGATAAGAAAAATTTACAAAAAAAATTTAAAAATAAAATACAATAAAGTTAAATGAGCCGATGCCTCGGCAATGAGTGACCTAACGAGAAGTTGCTATAAAAACAGCTAGTAGCCCTAAACTCAAGAGAAACCCAGTAAAATAATTTTTGAGACTCCAGAGAAGAGTTATTGAGTTTTCGATGGTATTAGAACGCCAAGAAAATGCTTAAAAAATTTTATCAATCGATACATATGATTTTAGCTTGTTAAGCTAAATGGAGTGCATTTTGGTCATTTCGCCTTCAGAGACGATTTTTGACCAACTTGTCCATTTAAGTAAGAGAATTATATGACATAAAATGTGAACAAATATTGATAATAATTTAATTAAAAATGAGTAAAGAAAGAAGAAAGAAAAAGAAAATAAAATGAAATTAAAAAGTTAATATTACATAATTGTGATATGGGATGATGTCATTAAAATTATCCCCACCAATCACAATTAAGCAAACTCATTAAAAGAGGATAAAAACAACCTAAAAATCTGCTTCTTCATTTTATCCCTCCCATGGCCGAAACTTAGTCTCTTTCCTCCATTAAAATTCTTCTCATCTCTCTCTTCATGCTTCTTTGATTTCCCACCATAATACCCATTCTTTCCTTCATTAAACCTTGTCAATTCTTCTTGGGAAAGTGTTTGGCAGCCTAAAAAAAGAAAGAAAGTGAAGGAAAATCTAAGTTGGGCTAAGAGAAAATTCTGCCACTAAGATTAGTGCTTATTCTCCATTATTTTCTTGATTAATTCTTGGATTTGGTTTCTAAGCATGGGAAATAGCAAGAAGAATTTATAAAATCGGGTATGCATGCATGGGAGGAATTTTGCCAGCCTAGGCATATGGAGGAAGTGATGTGTTTAATGAGATTTAAACTTGAATTCTAACTTAGGAGAGGTGCTAGATATGAAAAGTAAGTTAAATTTGCATGTATAATATGAAATTGTGATTTTGAAGTTAGGGTTTAGAACCAATTTGGGAGAAATGATGTTATGATGCTTAATTGTGGATGTTGAGGTCAATTGTTGAGCAATTGATGTGTGATGGTTGCAATTTGAAGTTGGTAGTTGATGGAATTGAGCTATTGGAAGTGTTGTTTCTTTACAGGAATTTTTAAACCATGAGTCCAGTACATAATTATGATCATAAGTAGAGTTGTATTACTCCAATTGGTGTGAGACCAATTGGAGATGAAACCTAGGACAATTTGCCACATTTTTCATGAAGAAAACCGGCCCAGAAAAATAACTTAAGTTGACCTAAAAATTACCTCAATCCGGGTAACACACAAGTTGTTCCTTGAAAATGATTAAATGAACAGTGTTTGTTCAAATGGTCATAACTCAGTGTAGAAATGTCCAATTGACCTGAATTTTATATCAATAGAAAGCTTAGACAATTTATAACAACTTTCATGAAAAATATAACTCCAAATTTTGACCAAAACTGAATGAAATTGTCCATCAAATTCAAGACACCAAAACTACCAGAATTGGTTTTTGCCCAGAAATTCTGGGTAGAGACTAATCCGGCCAGTTATGGTAATTAGGCCATAACTTGAGGTACAAAACTCTAAATGGAGTGATTCAAAAAGGAAATTAAAGAAGACACATAAAGGAACAACTTTGATGAAGAAAAGTTTGCCAAATTCTCACTGTAGCTTAGACCAATGGAATAGTAAACATAAGATACAAAAACTGAATTTTTGAAAATACATCTAGGAGGCTTTGAAGTACAATTGGCAATCAATGCCAATGAATTTAGAACTCAAAATGTGGTATAGTTATACATCTAAAATTTGTATACATATTATGTATAAAAAAGTCAACAAATTGAGTGAATAGTAATGTGTGAATAGTAACTCCAAAAACATAAGGAATAATAAAAGAAATTAAAGAAGCCATTATGAGTACTAATATATATAGTATAATTAGTGAATTAAAAATTCTCGAATTTGAGTGACCCTAGGACATAAGGGAACAACCAATATAAAGGACCTTAGATAAAAATTATGACTGTAATATGTTCAACCATTTGGACAAGATTGGGATTCCAGAATTTGTCTGGTTCTGGATTTAGAAGAAAATAACGAACCTGTTATTGTTATTTGACCATAACTGGAGCCCTAAAACTTTAATTGACATAATTCAAATTAATATGAATAAATAAGATGAAGACTTAGGATTTTATTTTAGGAACCTGAAACCAATTCTAAGCCTGAGTGCTTGGAATTGTATGACCAATAAAAATAGAAAATCTGGAAATGAATAAACTTACAGGGTTCAGCACCCTGGACAGTCATTACTTATTTCTTTAAAATTAGAGTTATACTACTTCAAAATAAATGATTAAAAAGAGAAATTTAAGTTAATCTGAAATCCATGAAATGTTCATGGATTATTTGGAATCTGAATGATAATTTATATGAATGGTATAATGAATAAATGAATTAAATGAATGTAAGCATGAGACATTAGTTCTCTTTATTGGAGAAAGGAAAAACTGCTTTGAGTACAGTTATATATGAGAATAATTGTTATGAATTGTGATCAATATAAATAATATAATAAATGTATAAATTAGGATGAATGTATAAAGTTATGTAAAAATGAGATTAGATATTTATGCTTCTGCTATGAATAAAATTTAAATACTATAGATTATAATTGGAAAATAAAATGAAATAGTAAAACTTAGGAACATTTAATGGTACTAATGTGCCCATGTATTGCCTAGAGACGTGTGTCAGATTGGATAGATTGGTATGCCAATAGGGTATTATTTTAGCAGTACTGCGTAAGGTTTTATGCCTTATTTATGGCTTGTATGCCCGATTATCTGTTATCATGGCTTTTAGTCATACTGATCTGTTATCATGGCTTTTAGCCATACTCATTTCATACGTGGTTGACATTCCGTATTTCACGTCTCATGGTATGACAGCCCAAGACACCGCAGTGTCCAGTGCCCAGTGACCCGCTTATCCAGTTTAGTCAGCCTATCATAGGTTTCTTGGGCAGTGTAATTTATTGAAATAAGTTAAAAATATTAGAAATTAAAAATATTAGAGATTAACTAAATGAGTGAGAAGACCTGAAATAAATTAGATTAGCTCTAAGAATCTATTTAATAGAAAGAATTGAAATGAACTGGACTGATGTTAAAATTTATCTATTATAAAATAACTCTGAGAACGTTAATTATTATAAAATAATCTAAGATAACCTAGCAAGTATTGAATGAAATGATAAAAAGATTAGCAATAAAAATATAACTTAAATAAACAATACAAATGCACATTTTCATAATAATATAAAGTTAAGAATAATATTCTTAGAATTTTTGTGGATTGTATATTATTACTGTGAATTTAGGAATTAACAAAAGATAGTTGATGCAAGAAGTATTATATTAAATTAGATTAAATTCTAGAATATCTAAATTATGATCCATTCTTTCTTTATTTGTATATATTATTTTCTTGTTATATTATTGCACCACTAAGCAGAAATACTTAGCGCGATAGATTTCTTTTCCTCGCATAGGTACTGGAGACAAAGCCTAGTAGACATTAGACTGGGATTTTGGAGTTAGGATCTGCAGAGTATTCAAGGTTAGCACCTCCTCAGCAATGCATGTAAATAAAGCCCATATATGTTATATTATGTATTTTGTATATTATAATTAGTTATTATTTGTAATGTAAATTATGAATTGTATGTCGAAATATAGATTATAGAATTGTAATTAATTTGTAGATCATGTAATTTATAAATTTATGTAATCATTCTGTAAATCATGTAAATTAATGAAACTTGAGAATTTCTATATATAAATTGTGCATGAATGGAAATGCATGGAAATGAATATGAAATTGAAATATATAGATATTATTTGGAATATGAGTTGATTATGAGAATAATTGATGAGATTTTTATTGTAGAATATTATTGAAAAATTTCAAGCAGGTGAATAGTGAAATACACCAAACGATAATACAATAGGAAAAATTCCACCAGTTTCTCCCTCATAAACAAATTGAATGATTAATTAAAAGGGCAAGAAGAAAAAAAAATTATTTAGGAATAAAGTAAGATAAGATAGGGTGCTCTGGCACCGAGTGTGACATGCCTCGCTCGCCTACACTGTAAACGGGTGAGGTGTGTTACAATTAATTAATTTTATATTCTAAATATAACGAATTTATCACAATAATTTTAGAAAAAGTTAAAAAGTATAGAATTTAATTGATATGCAATATAATTTAAAAATTGAAAATATAGATTTTTTGTATTTTCTCTAAAATTATTAAAAAATTTAAAATATAAATTATTAATTATAAATATATTTTATGTAAATTATTAATTAAAATATGTAAATTTAAATGGGTTCAAGTATTTTCTAAGTAAAATAATTGGTTTTGGGTATTTAAATTACTAATTGAATTCAAAGAATAATTTATATATATATTTTATATGTTGTCATCTTAGCATAATGTAAAGACTAAAAATTAATTTTTTCCTTAAATATTTACTATAAAGTTACATATAATTAATTAAATAACATACAATAACAATAATAATTAAGTCTCTCAAACTAGTTAAAATTAGCTATATGAATTTTTTTTTTCTATTAAGTTATATTCGAAATCAATTTCATGTCAATATTCAAATATTATAAATCTTTTGATACTATTTACTTAAGTATCTCCATTTTCATTCTTATTTCTGTCACGATCTGATCCCGCGGGCCGTACCGACATTAAAACCTGGGTCAGTATAAAACCTTCGAGGCCTATAGTAAGTTTTATTATTCTCAAATTCATAACCAGGGCCAAAAACTGATGCCTATTTTGTAAATAAAATAAAATAAAATATTATATTTTTATTTGGGTCAACTCAACCCAATAACCATCAAAACTAAAATAAGGAGAACACAGCTCAGCCCTGATACCACTGTTTGCAAACATTTTAAATATCATAAAAATTTTGCATTTAGTAAAACGCCAAAACTTAAATTTACATAATACTTGACGAGATTATTGCTAGTGCTAATACATACAGAGTTCTAGATTATAATTTTGGAAAATAATAATACAAATAAATAACTGCTAATAAAACTGTGAGGAAGGAAACAATTTATTCTAAAAAAGAATTTCTCCTATAGTCTGAAAAAATAGGATGAACAAAAGCAAGTGTTCGACTCGTAGAGTAAGATATTGATTTTAAATACAATTTCTATAAAAAAAAAACTAAATGAAATCTTGATAAAAATATATAAATTAAAATAAAAACGTATAATATTAAAAGATCAAAAATTGAATAATATAAAAATATGAATGAAATTTACATAGAAGTGTAAAGAATACAATAAAAATAAAAATATTAGAGAGGCAAATAGTAATTTTCTAAGAATACACTAAAATTTTATAGGTTAAATTTTAAATTTAAAAGCTTTACAGAGCAAATAGTAATTTTGAAAAAATTAATTAAAGCTTATAAATAAAATTATAATTTTGAAAAATTTTAAGGGGTCAAACAATAATTTTTTAAAAAAAAAATTATTAAATTTTATAGGTAAAAATTGTAAAAATTTTTAAGAATTTAATTTAATTAATTATATTTAAGTTTAAAATAAAAGAATATATTTTTTTAATTTAAAAACTTTTTATTTAAAAAAAAATATGCATAATTATGTAATAATTCTTTTAAATTTTTCCTTATAAATAATTTATTCCAAATTAACCATTTTAAATTAATTAATAAGAAGAGAGCAAGCAATTAAGTTGAAGTAACAAAAAGTTTATTCTTAAATTTCCCTTTCTCCAAATTCAAACAATCCGAGACTTGCTGAAATACTTCACTAGATTGTACAAGAAATTTAAGACTTGCAAAAGAAAAATGAAAAACGTCAACGAGCGCCCCGATTTCTTCTTCTTGCAGCTGCTTTCATTTTCTCACTTGACAATCTATAAGCAGTTCCATCCACAAATGCAAAGTATACTCCACCCCAAGACCTTTTCATTGCAAAAACTAAATAAGGAAGCAATAAACCTGCTGCGAATCCTACCCCAATGCTCATGTAAAACCACTTATCAATGAAGCCATTGCCATTGTCTGTCTGATCTGCTTTCCCTCCACCTTCTGGATAATTGTCTCCTCCATTGTTTGAATCATTAGAACACTTCACCGTAAGAGGATCTCCACATAGACCAGGGTTCCCAGCGAAAGAGGATGCATTAAAAGTTGACATCTGATTTGTAGAAGGTATTATGCCTGACAAGTTATTGTTTGACACATTCAAACTCCCCAGAAATGTCAATGAAGATATGCTTTGGGGAATAGGACCTGAAAGCGTATTGCCTGAGAGATCAAGAGATAACAACTGACGCAATTCTGAAATGCTCTCAGGAATCTGGCCACTGATGTGGTTTCTTGATAGATTCAAAACTTCCAAACCAACTAATTTTGTTATTGCTTCAGGAAGTTCTCCACTTAAATTGTTTCCAGACATATCTATACAGGTTAGCAGGGAAAGAGTCCTAGTGTACCTTAATCCAAGGCCATTTATGGTCACATATATGTTCTCTTGGTAATTGTGATGTTCAGAAAGAGTTCCATAAAGCAAATAATGGTTAACGCTCTGCTGTTGAGTCATGGCTTTAAGATTGCTCAAGCTAGCAGGAATGGAACCATTTAATTGGTTTTCTGCCAGATCCAAAATTTGCAGGGAACTCCAATTTGAAAGTGCCAAAGGAAGTTCTCCAGAAAATTTATTTGACCTGAGACGAAGTATCCTGAGACGCGGAAAAGCTTCTCCAATCCATCGTGGTAAATTTCCTGTCAACATGTTGTTTCCGAAGTCTAAAGTTTCCAACTTTGACAAATTCTGAAGAGATGATGGAATTTTTCCAGAGAGTTGGTTGTTGCTCAAGTGAAGTGTTTGAAGCCCAGTTATCTGACCTATAGAGTTTGGAATCCCACAAGACAAATTGTTTTTTTGAAGGTCTAGAACAGTGAGAGAAGAACAATTTCCTATGCTTGAAGGAATGCTTCCTGCCAAGTTATTTTTTGAGAGATCAAGGACATCGAGCGATAACTCTCCCATTGAGGCTGGGATTGCACCGGTCAACTTGTTACCGGAAAGTGAAAGAAATGACAACACTGACATGACTTGACCAATATTTTCTGGTATACTACCGGAAAACTGGTTATTAGAAAGATCTAGTAAGTTGACATTTGGAAGTGGAATGGGTCCTTTGAATTGGTTGGAGCTCAAATCAACATCTGCATAGGAAATTATATTGAATGGATTTGGTATATGACCCTCTAAACTATTGAAAGAAACATTCAAAAAGGCTAGAATGCTAGTCATGTCCCAGAACCAATTTGGGATAGAACCGGAAATACCAGCCCCTGAGAAATCTAAAACGAGGACCCGTTTTTGAGATCTAAGCCAAGAAGGGAAGGACATACCTAGATGGCATGAACCCATCTCCAAGGCAATGACTTGGAAAGGCGGGACCCAAATGGAGCTTACATTCAAAACGAAAGAATTTTCTGATAAAATAATGTTCTCCAGTTTCCCCAGACTATGAAAATGTGCTTCTGAAATAACGCCTGTCAATTTATTGAGAGAAACATCAAGGGAAGACAACTCAGAGAGCAGTCCAATGCTATCAGGCAGAGTACCATTTAGCTTATTTGACGCAAGCGTGAGGGTAGTCAAACGCTGCAAGTTTCCAATGGAAGAAGGAATGGAACCTTGAAGCAAGTTATTGTTCAACCGGAGTTCGACAAGATTCTTGAGCTGGCCAATTGAATCTGGTAAACTTCCCGTCAGGTTGTTTAACGACAAGTCAATGTACTGCAAATTAGAAAGCTTGCCAATGGAGCTTGGAATCCCACCATCAATATGATTGTTGTGTAAATCAAAATGAATGAGGGATGTCATATTTCCAAGGAGAGCAGGAAGTCTACCATGTAACTCAGTGATAGATAAATCAAGAACTTGTATCTTTTTCCAGCTTCTTGAAAATAGTTGGAAGCAGCTTGCTGAGAGTTTCACATTATAATCAAGCATCAATGACTCCAAATTTGGTAATTCAGCAAAACCAAGTGGAATCCTTCCAGTCAACCAGCTATTTCTGATGTCAACAGATACAAGGCTGCTAATGTTCAGAAACCAATTCGGTAAGTTGGCCTCGAAGGAGTTTCCTTGAAGGCTTAGGAATTCAAGGGAAGTAAAATTAACAGAAGGAAGATAATATATGAAACCAGATAAAAAACAGAATTCTAAGCGCAACTCAGATAAAAGTGGAAGCTTGTTCAATGGCTCAATCCATCCTCCTCCTACCTTTGAAAGGTCTGCAGAATACATATTCAAATATTTTAGCGAGACAAGACCACTCGCCCATTCAAGATTATCAACATTTAAACTAACTGAAGAGACATCAAGAAACTGCAAGTTAGAGAGGTTTCCAAGATTTGGAGGAATTGCGCCACTAAACCCAGCAAATGACAGGTTCAAATATTGCAAGTTCTCTAAAGTGGAAAAGAAATGAGGAATTTTACCGCTGAATTTGTTCTCACTTAAATCCAGATGTTTCAAAGACTTGAGTTTTGCGAGTGAAGGTCTAATCTCCCCACCTAATGGCCGACGACCTGATGAATTTGGGAGATCAACTGCGAGAACAGCACCAGTTGTATTGTCACAAGCTATTCCTGACCATTGACAACAATTGGTTCCATGCCATGAGGAGAGCCGATTCCAGGAATCATTAAGACCCATTTTGAGGTCAAGAAGAGCGCCTCTCTCAGCTGCATTGCAGTGCACCAATTGAGCAACTCCACCCCAAATTAATTCTCCAGATAACAGACAGATAATCCAAAGAAATGGAAAGGTCTCCATAGATCAAACACTCAATGCCTTGTTTAGAAGCATAGAATTTAGACTAATTTTCAAGTAAGCTTTCTAAGAAAACTGCATGCATAGCATAGGTAGGCTTTAGTCCAATGATATTTATTGGGAAAACTGGAACCAATTGTAACAATTTTTAATTCTGTATAGCTGACTGCAAACAGTATGGTCTACCAGCTTTTACCAGCCATTGAATAAAAAATAAGTGGCGTATTATCAGGTTTTTTTTTTATGCCGTATTTTCAGGTTTTATCCCCCACCAACTTAGCCTCACAATTTTTTTTTCTATGTTATTAAATTTTAAATCCAAACTCAATCTCAAATGCGATTATATATTATTTAAATTCATTCTAATAGGTTCGATCAGATCGGATATTCACAAAAACTGAACTCGTTGCCATCACTATTTTTATGTGTAACTAATTAACAAAAGTATTTTTGTTAAGACTTGCTAAATTATATATTTTATACACATATTTTTATAATCGATGTAGAATCCCAAAAGATATTAAAACAACAATAACAATTTTTCACTTATTTAATTTAGGAAATTAAGTAACTATTTTACGTGATTTAATTAATTTAAAAAATATATTTTACATTTAAAATATAAAATAATATTCATTATATTCTTATTTTATTTCATATTAAACCATAAGCAAGTGAAGTTTTCATATTTTTCAATAATAATAATAATAATTATTATTATTATTAAAGAAAGACTTCGCCGTCTATTTCACGATTTGCCCATTATACTCGATCTTTTTTTCACTAATTAATTTAGAAAAAAATGGTTAAGTTGATGATCAGCTGCTCATAGGATTCAAGGGAAATTTCTTAGATACTTCAAAGGCATAAGCTATTTTAAATGATTACAATAGAATTTACAGATGCTTATCAATAAAAATGGTTGGTAAGATTTGAAATCTCAATTTAATGATTAAATTAGGCGAATCTTATCAATTAAATTAATCTTTTAACTATTTAATAATTATTATTAATATAATGCTTTTGGAAAGTAAATGCCATTACTAAAGACTAATTTTAATTATATATTTTAATCTTTTTAGTCAAAAAGAAGAATAGGTATTATTGCTTTTTCCTTCGCTTCTCCTCTAAGTAAAAAGCAACCGTCATTTAAGGTTTGCCATTGTAGAGTTGGAAGATGGAGTAGCTTGCGCTTTGTGATTTGGAGTGAACGTAAATTGGATTAACGGTCAAGTCTTTGCTAATTTATTTATTCAAAATTTTGATTCATTTTCAGATAAGTTTTGCGAGGTGGTTCTAATTTTAATTTCAAATATAATTTTTTAATTTTATACTTTTTAATTTTTAAAATTATCCCCACCAATCACAATTAAGCAAACTCATTAAAAGATGATAAAAACAACCCAAAAATTTGCTTCTTCAATTTATCCCTCCCATGGCCGAAACTTAGTATCTTTCCTCCATTAAAATTCTTTTCATCTCTCTCTTCATGCTTCTTTGATTTCCCACCATAATACCCTTCTTTCCTTCATTAAACCTTGTCAATTTTCTTGGGAGAGTGTTTGGCAGCCTAGAAAAAGAAAGAAAGTGAAGGAAAATCTAAGTTGGGCTAAGAGAAAATTCTGCCACTAAGGTTAGTGCTTATTCTCCATTATTTTCTTGATTAATTCTTGGATTTGGTTTCTAAGCATGGGAAATAGCAAGAAGAATTTATAAAATCGGGTATGTATGCATGGGAGGAATTTTGCCAGCCTAGGTATATGGAGGAAGTGATGTGTTTAATGAGATTTAAACTTGAATTCTAACTTAGGAGAGGTGCTAGATATGAAAAGTAAGTTAAATTTGCATGTATAGTATGAAATTGTGATTTTGAAGTTAGGGTTTAGAACCAATTTGGGAGAAATGATGTTATGATGCTTAATTGTGGATGTTGAGGTCAATTGTTGAGCAATTGATGTGTGTTGGTTGCAATTTGAAGTTGGTAGTTGATGGAATTGGGCTATTAGAAGTGTAGTTTCTTTACAGGAATTTTTGAACCTTGAGTCCAGTATATAATTATGATCATAAGTAGAGTTGTGTTACTCCAATTGGTGTGAGGCCAATTGGAGATGAAACGTAGGACAATTTCCCACATTTTTTATGAAGAAACTTTGCCCAGAAAACCAATTTAAGTTGACCTAAAAATTGCCTCAATCTGGGTAACACACAAGCTGTCCCTAGAAAATGACTAAATGAACAGTGTTTGTTCAAATGGTCATAACTCAGTGTAGAAATGTCCAATTGACCTGAATTTTATATCAATAGAAAGCTTAGACAATTTAGAATAACTTTCATGAAGAACATAACTCTAAATTTTGATCAGAACTTAATGAAATTGTCCATCAAATTCAGGACACCAAAACTGCCAAAATTGGTTTTTGCCCAGAAATTCTGGGTAGAGACTAATCCGGCCAGTTATGGTAATTTGGCCATAACTTGAGTTACAAAACTCTAAATGGAGTGATTCAAAAAGGGAATTAAAGAAGACACATAAAGGAACAACTTTGATAAAGAAAAGTTTGCCAAATTCTCACTGTAGCTTAGACCAATGGAACAGTAAACATAGGACACAAAAACTGAATTTTTGAAAATACTTCTAGGAGGCTTTGAAGTACAATTGGCAATCAATGCCAATAAATTTAGAACTCAAAATGTGGTATAATTATGTATCTAAAATTTGTATACAAATTATATATGAAAAAGTCAACAAATTGAGTGAATAGTAATGTGTGAATAGTAACTCAAAAAATATAAGAAATAATAAATTAAAGAAGCCATTATGAGTACTAATATATATAGTGTAATTAGTGAATTAAAAATTCTTGAATTTGAGTGACCCTAGGACATAAGGGAATAACCAATATAAAGGACCTTAGGTAAAAATTATGACTGTAATATGTTCAACCATTTGGACAAGATTGGGATTCCAGAATTTTTTTGGTTCTGGATTTAGAAGAAAATAATGAACCAGTTATTGTTATTTGACCATAACTGGAGCCCTAAAACTTTAATTGACATAATACAAATTAATATGAATAAATAAGATGAAGACTTAGGACTTTATTTTAGGAACCTGGAACCAATTCTAAGCCTGAGTGCTTGGAATTGTATGACCAATAAAAATAGAAAATCTGGAAATGAATAGACTTACAGTGGTTCAAAGACTCGATCATTACTTATTTCTTTAAAATTAAAGTTATACTACTTCAAAATAAATGATTAAAAAGAGAAATTTAAGTTAATCTAAAATCCATAAAATGTTCATGGATTATTTGGAATCTGAATGATAATTTATATAAATGGTATAATGAATAAATGAATCAAAAGAATGTAAGCATGAGACATTAGTTCTCTTTATTTGAGAAAGGAAAAATTGCTTTGAGTACAGTTATATATGAGAATAATTGTTATGAATTGTGATCAATATGGATAATATAATGAATGTATAAATTTGAATGTATAAATTAGGATGAATGTATAAAGTTATGTAAAAATGAGATTAGATATTTATGCTTCTGCTATGAATAAAATTTAAATACTATAGATTATAATTAGAAAATAAAATGAAATAGTAAAACTTAGGAACATTTAATGGTACTAATGTGCTTATATATTGCCTAGACACTTCTATCAGATTTGATAGATTGGCATGCCAATAGGGTATTGTTTTAGCAGTACTGCGTAAGGTTTTATGCCTTATTTATGGCTTTTATCCCCGATTATCTGTTATCATGGCTTTTAGTCATACTGATCTGTTATCATGGCTTTTAGCCATACTGATTTCATACATGGTTGACGTTCCGTATTTCACGTCTCATGGTATGACGGCCCAAGACACCACGGTGTCCAGTGCCCAGTGACCCTCTTATCCAGTTTAATCAGCCTATCATAGATTACTTGGGCAGTGTAATTTGTTAAAATAAGTTAAAAATATTAGAAATTAAAAATATTAGAGATTAACTAAATGAGTAAGAAGACCTGAAATAAATTAGATTAGCTCTAAGAATCTATTTAATAGAAAGAACTGAAATGAACTGGACTGATGTTAAAATTTATCTATTATAAAATGACTCTGAGAACGTTAATTATTATAAAATAATCTAAGATAACCTAGCAAGTATTGAACGAAATGATAAAAAGATTAGCAATAAAAATATAACTTAAATAAACATTACAAATGCACATTTTCATAATTATATAAAGTTAAGAATAATATTCTTAGAATTTTTGTGGATTGTATATTATTACTGTGAATTTAGGAATTAAGCGCTTCTGAAGAGGAATAAATTAGAACAAAAAATAGTTGATGCTAGAAGTATTATATTAAATTAGATTAAATTCTAGAATATCCAAATTATGATCCATTCTTTCTTTATTTGTATATATTATTTTCTTGTTATATTATTGCACCACTAAGTAGAAATGCTTAGCGCAATGGATTTTTTTTCCTCGCACAGGTACTGGAGACAAAGCCTAGTAGACATTAGACTGGGATTTTGGAGTTCCAATCTGCAGAGTATTCAAGGTTATCACCTCCTCAGCAATGTATATAGATAAAGCTCATATAGGTTATATTATGTATTTTGTACATTATAATTAGTTATTATTTATAATGTAAATTATGAATTGTATGTTGAAATATAGATTATGAAATTGTAATTAATTTATAGATCATGTAAATTATAAATTCATGTAATCATTCTGTAAATCATGTAAATTAATAAAACTTGAGAATTTTTATATATAAATTGTGCATGCATGGAAATGAATATGAAATTGAAATATATGGATGATATTTGGAATATGAGTTGATTGTGAGAATAATTGATGAGATTTTTATTGTAGAATGTTATTGAAAAATTTCAAGCAGGTGAATAGTGAAATACACTAAACGGTAATACAATAGGGAAAACTCCGCCAGTTTTTCCCTCATAAATAAATTGAATGATTAATTAAAAGGGCAAGAAGAAAAAAAAATTTATTTAGGAATAAAATAAGATAAGATAGGGTGCTCCGGTACTGAGTGTGACATGCCTCGCTCGCCTACAGTTTAGACGGGTAAGGTATGTTACAATTAATTAATTTTATATTCTAAATATAACGAATTTATCACAATAATTTTAGAAAAAGTTAAAAAGTATAGAATTTAATTGATATGCGATATAATTAAAAAATTGAAAATATAGATTTTTTGTATTTTCTCTAAAATTATTAAAAATTTTAAAATATAAATTATTAATTATAAATATATTTTATGTAAATTATTAATTAAAATATGTAAATTTAAATGGGTTCAAGTATTTTCTAAGTAAAATAATTGGTTTTGGGTATTTAAATTACTAATTGAATTCGAATAGAATAATTTATATATATATATATTTTATATGTTGTCATCTTAGCATAATGTAAAGACTAAAAATTAATTTTTTTCCTTAAATATTTACTATAAAGTTACATATAATTAATTAAATAACATACAATAACAATAATAATTAAGTCTCTCAAACTAGTTAAAATTAGCTATGTGAATTTTTTTTTCTATTAAGTTATATTCGAAATCAATTTCATATCAATATTCAAATATTATAAATCTTTTGATACTATTTACTTAAGTATCTCCATTTTCATTCTTATTTCTGTCATGACTCGAACCCGCGGGCCGTACCGGCATTAAAACCTAGGTCAGTATAAAACCTTTGAGGCCTATAGTAAGCCTTATTATTCCCAAATTCATAACCAGGGCCAAAAACTGATGCCTATTTTGTAAATAAAATAAAATAAAATATTACATTTTTATTTGGGTCAACTCAAGCCGATAACCATCAAAACTAAAATCAGGGGAACACAGCTCAGCCCTGATACTACTGTTTGCAAACATTTTAAATATCATAAAAATTTTGCATTTAGTAAAACGCCAAAACTTAAATTTATATAATACTTGATGAGATTATTACTATTGCTAATATATGCAGTGTTCTAGATTATAATTTTGGAAAATAATAATACAAATAAATAACTGCTAATAAAATTGCGAGGAAGGAAACAAGTTATTCTAAAAAAGAATTTCTCCTGTAGTCTGGAAAAATAGGATGAACAAAAGCGAGTGTTCGACTTATAGAGTAAGATATTGATTTTAAATACAATTTCTATAAAAAAAAAAAACCTAAATGAAATCTTGATAAAAATATATAAATTAAAATAAAAACATATAATATTAAAAGATCAAAAATTGAATAATATAAAAATATGAATGAAATTTACATAGAAGTATAAAAAATACAATAAAAATAAAAATATTAGAGAGGCAAATAGTAATTTTGTAAGAATACACTAAAATTTTATAGGTTAAATTTTAAATTTAAAAGTTTTTACAGAGCAAATAGTAATTTTGAAAAAATTAATTAAAGTTTATAAATAAAATTTTCATTTTGAAAACTTTTAAGGGGTCAAACAATAATTTTTTTAAAAAAATTTATTAAATTATATATGTAAAATTATAATTTTGAAAACTTTTGGAGTAACCGCTGCTCCTGCAACACTTCCTTAGTAGATGTCATGGAATTATGTTAACGCTCCCTTGTTTCGAAGGTAAAATTTTTTAAGAAATTAATTTAATTAATTATTTTTAATTTAAAATTTTTTTATTTAAAAAATTATACATAATTATGTAATAATTCTTTTAAATTTGTCTTTACAAATAATTTATTCCAAACTAACTATTTTAAATTAATTAGTAAGAAGAGGGCAAGCAATTAAGTTGAAGAAACAAAAAGTTTATTCTTAAATTTCCCTTTCTCCAAATTCAAACAATCCGAGACTTGCAAAAGAAAAATGAAAAACGTCAACGAGCGCCCCGATTTCTTCTTCTTGCAGCTGCTTTCATTTTCTCACTTGACAATCTATAAGCAGTTCCATCCACAAATGCAAAGTATACTCCACCCCAAGACCTTTTCATTGCAAAAACTAAATAAGGAAGCAATAAACCTGCTGCAAATCCCACCCCAATGCTCATGTAAAACCATTTATCAATGAAGCCATTGCCATTGTCAGTCTGATCTGCTTTCCCTCCACCATCTGGATAATTGTCTCCTCCATTGTTTGAATCATTAGAACACTTCACCGTAAGAGGATCTCCACATAGACCAGGGTTCCCAGCGAAAGAGGATGCATTAAAAGTTGACATCTGATTTGTAGAAGGTATTATTCCTGACAAGTTATTGTTTGACACATTCAAATTCCCCAGAAATGTCAATGAAGATATGCTTTGGGGAATAGGACCTGAAAGCCTATTGCCTGAGAGATCAAGAGATAACAACTGACGCAATTCCGAAATGCTCTTAGGAATCTGGCCACTGATGTGGTTTCTTGATAGATTCAAAACTTCCAAACCAACTAATTTTGTTATTGCTTCAGGAAGTTCTCCACTTAAATTGTTTCCAGACATATCTATGCTGGTTAGCAGGGAAAGAGTCCTAGTGTACGTTAATCCAAGGCCATTTATGGTCACATATATGTTCTCTTGGTAATTGTGATCGTCAAAAAGAGTTCCATAAAGCAAATAATGGTTAACGTTCTGCTGTTGAGTCATGGCTTTGAGATTGCTCAAGTTAGCAGGAATGGAACCATTTAATTGGTTTTCTGCCAGATCCAAAATTTGCAGGGAACTCGAATTTGAAAGTGCCAAGGGAAGTTCTCCAGAAAATTTATTTGACCTGAGACTAAGTATCCTGAGACGCGGAAAAGCTTCTCCAATCCATCGTGGTAAGTTTCCTGTCAACATGTTGTTTCCGAAGTCTAAGGTTTCCAACTTTGACAAATTCTGAAGAGATGATGGAATTTTTCCTGAGAGTTGGTTGTTGCCCAAGTGAAGTGTTTGAAGCCCAGTTATCTGACCTATAGAGTTTGGAATCTCACCGGACAAATTGTTTTTTTGAAGGTCTAGAACAGTAAGAGAAGAACAATTTCCTATGCTTGAAGGAATGCTTCCTGCCAAGTTATTTTTTGAAAGATCAAGGACATCGAGCGATATCTCTCCAATTGAGGCTGGGATTGCACCAGTCAACTTGTTACCAGAAAGTGAAAGAAATAACAACACTGACATGACTTGACCAATATTTTCTGGTATACTACCGGAAAACTGGTTATTAGAAAGATCTAGTAAGATGACATTTGGAAGAGGAATGGGTCCTTTGAATTGGTTGGAGCTCAAATCAACACTTGCATAGGAAATTATATTGAATGGATTTGGTATATGACCCTCTAAACTATTGAAAGAAACATTCAAAATGGCTAGACTGCTAGTCATGTCCCAGAACCAATTTGGGATAGAACCGGAAATACCAGCCCCTGAGAAATCTAAAACGTGGACCTGTTTTTGAGATTTAAGCCAAGAAGGGAAGGACATACCTAGATGGCATGAACCCATCTCCAAGGCAATGAATTGGAAAGGAGGGACCCAATTGGAGCTTACATTCAAAATGAAAGAATTTTCTGATAAACTAATGTTCTCCAGTTTCCCCAGACTATGAAAATGTGCTTCTGAAATAACACCTGTCAATTTATTGAGAGAAACATCAAGGGAAGACAACTCAGAGAGCAGTCCAATGCTATCAGGCAGAGCACCATTTAGCTTATTTGACGCAAGCGTGAGGGTAGTCAAACGCTGTAAGTTTCCAATAGAAGAAGGAATGGAACCTTGAAGCAAGTTATTGTTCAACCGAAGCTCGACAAGATTCTTGAGCTGGCCAATTGAATCTGGTAAACTTCCGGTCAAGTTGTTTAACGACAAGTCAATGTACTGCAAATTAGAAAGCTTACCAATGGAGCTTGGAATGCCACCCTCAATATAATTGAAGTGTAAATCAAATTGAATGAGAGATGTCATATTTCCAAGAAGAGCAGGAAGTCTACCATGTAGCTCAGTAATAGATAAATCAAGAACTTGTATCTTTTTCCAGCTTCTTGAAAATAGTTGGAAGCAGCTTGCTGAGAGTTCGAAATTATAATTAAGCTTCAATGACTGCAAATTTGGTAATTCACCAAAACCCAGTGGAATCCTTCCAGTCAACATGCCATTTCTGATGTCAACAGATACAAGGCTGCTAATGTTCACAAACCAATTCGGTAAGTTGGCCTTGAAGGAGTTGTCTCGAAGATTTAGGACTTTAAGGGAAGTAAAATTAACAGAAGAAATAGAATATATGAAACCAGATAAAACACAGAATTCTAAGTGCAACTCAGATAAAAGTGGAAGCTTGTTCAATGGCTCAATCCATTCTCCTCCTACCTTTGAAAGGTCTACAGAATACATATTCAAATACTTTAGTGAGACAAGACCACTCACCCATTCAAGATTATCAACATTTGAACTAAATGAAGAGACATCAAGAAATTGCAAGCTAGAGAGGTTTCCAAGATTTGGAGGAATTGCGCCACTAAACCCAGCAAATGACAAGTTCAAATATTGCAAGTTCTCTAAAGAGGAAAAGAAATGAGGAATTTTACCACTGAATTTGTTCCCACTTAAATCCAGGTATTTCAAGGACTTAAGTTTTGCGAGTGAAGGTCTAATCTCCCCACCTAATGGCTGACGACCTGATGAATTTGGGAGATCAACTGCGAGAACAGCACCAGTTGTATTGTCACAAGCTATTCCTGACCATTGACAGCAATTGGTTCCATGCCATGAGGAGAGCCGATTCCAGGAATCATTAAGACCCATTTTGAGGTCAAGAAGAGCCTCTCTCTCAGCTGCATTGCAGTGCACCAATTGAGCAAACCCACCCCAAATTAATTCTCCGGATAACAGACAGATAATCCAAAGAAATGGAAAGGTCTCCATAGATCAAACACTCAATGCCCTCTTCAAAAGCAAAGAAATTAGACTAATTTTCAAGTAAGTTTTCTGAGAAAACTGCATGCATAGGTAAGTTTCATCCCACGATATTTAAAGGCAAAAATGGAACAAATTGCAACAATTTTTAATTCTGTATAGCTGACTACAAACAGTTTAGTCTACCAGGTTTTACCAGCCATTGAATAAAAAATAAGTGGCGTAGTATCAGGTTTTTTTTTTATGCCGTATTTTCAGGTTTTGACCCCCACCAATTAGCTACACTTTTTGGAAAATTATTGCACGAGCCATAGCACTAAAAAATAAAAAGTCAGTTTTTCCTTAATTTAAAAAAGATGACACCTTATATTTAAATAAAAAAAAGATGCATACACACTGAGTGCGCTCAATAATTTCAATCACAATTACTATCACATAATCCTGAGCCTGAGAGATCCTAGAGGACAGTGGCCATCTATCTTCATTGGGTAGATATAATGACTATCCGCAGTGATTGCTTTAATGGGGTACTACATTTTCTTTTGAAAAGTTCTGTTAGGTTATTAACTAGGAGATCCAGCCGGAAAGACTTTTGATAACTCAATTTCCGAAATTGGTTGCCTCCAAACCCGATTATATATTGTCTCAATCTATTTTATCAGGGTTCAGTTAGAATGAGCACCCATAAAAACTTGATTTGTTGTCATCCCTACTTTTATGTCTAATTGATTAATGAAAGCATTTTTGTTAAGACATGTTAATTTATATATTTTATACACATATTTTCATAATGGATGCTTAATCCTGAAAGATATTGGAGCCACAATAATAACAATTTTTCACTTATTTAATTTAGGAAATTAAGTAACTAGTTTTACATGATTTAATTAATTTAAAAAAAATTGTTTTATATTTAAAATATAAAATAATATTCATTATATTCTTATTTTATTTCATATTAATCCATAAGCAAGTGAAGTTTCCATATTTATCAATTCTTAGCATTATTTTATTATTTTTAAAAAAGGGACTTTGCCGTCTATTTCACGATTTGCCCATCATGCACGATCTTTTGTTTATTAATTAATTCAGAAAAAAATAGTTAAGTTGATGACCAGCTGCTCATAGGACTCGAGGGAAATTTCTTAAATATTTCGGAAAGTTATTTTAAGTGATTATCGAAAAATTTATAAATTATTAAAAAAAAACGATTATTAAGGTTTAAATTATCGATTTAATAATAAAACTGAATAAATTTTATTAAATAAATTAACTATATTAATTATTTAATAATTTTTTTAATATAATTATTATTTAATATAATGCTTTTGGAAAGTAAATGCCATTCCTAAAGAGTAATTTTAATTATATATTTTAATCTTTTCAGTCAAAAAGAACAAGAATAGATATCATGTTTTTTCCTTCACTTCTTCTATAGTAAAAGCAACCGTCATTTAAGGTTTGCCATTGTAACGTTGGAAGATGAAGTAGCTTGGCAACAAATTGGTTTCGATTTGTGATTTGGAGTGAACTTAAATTGGATTAACGATCGAAGTCTGCTAATTTATTTAGTCAAAATTTCGATTCATTTGCAGTTTTATGGGGCGGTTTAAATCTTATTTTCAAATAAAAGTTTAAAGAATCAATTTAATCATATATGTTAGAATTATAACTCAAAATTCTAGTAAGATTTAAAGGGACTTTTTTCTAATTTGAGTAAGAGAAATATTCCTTAATAGGATATAGAAATATTTTCTATAAATGAATATTTTCTATATAAAGTAGAACTCCTATTTTAGTGTTATTCCTAAATTAAGTGGGACTCCTAATCAGATTAGGATTGAGGGAATTAACACTATAAATAGGAGATGGTGGAAAGGGTTATTTGGCTTTCAACTTATGGAGTGAGGCTGTTGCCCATTGTAGAGAGGGGCCTTGCCAATTGCTAAGGATTTGGCTCTTCCCATTGATGAGGGGCACTTACCCATTATAGTGGAGAAATGCTTCGGCTTAAGGTGGAGTAAAAACATAGAATTCAAGAGAAAGTGATTCTTATCCATTGGTGAGAGGACTCTTGTTCATATAGTTGAAGGCACCCTTTGTGGTGTAATGTTGTAATAGTAAATATATTAGGTTATGTCTAGAAGAGACTGAGAGGGACTAACTAATATATTTACTATGAGCAGTTTGATATTGTATGGGTTTTCTTGGGTGTTATTGGGTTAATGGGTAGTATAGTTATAAGCTTGTAACGATGATTTATTTATTGTTGATAGTGAAAAATGGCATGCCCGTGAATGTAGCCGTATGTTGAGAGGGTGAATCACGTAAGTATTGGTGTTTTGTGTGTTTGCTTCATTTCTTTGTAGTTTACATACTTCCGCAGTACACAACAATTGGTATCACAACATGGAAATAATATTGGTGAGTTTGGTTGAAGGTGGAGCTACTGCGACATGTAAAAGTCGCACATGCAATAATGGTGATGATGGTGAGTTGAAATTGAAGTGAAGCTCTTGATGCAAAATCAAGAAGATTGATTACGTGAAAAGTTTTTGAAGAAAGAAGCAAAGAAGCAAAGAAGCAAGTTACATCCAAGATGAAGATTGGAAAGATTGATGATTTGAAGGGTTCGAGTTCAAGCATAGAGATGTGATGATTGAAGGCACCCAAGAATTTGAGGTATGCAATGGTTGATGGATTTTGAGTCAAGGTGGAGATTGTTAGAATTATGACTCGAAATCCTAGTAAGATTTGAAGAGACGTTTTTCTAATTTGAGTAGGAGAAATATTCCTCAATAGGATAGAGGAATATTTCCTATATAAAGTAAAACTCTTATTTTAGTGTTATTTCTAAATTGAGTGGGACTCCTAATTGAGGGAATTAATACTATAAATAGGAGAATGGTGGAAAGGGTTATTTGGCTTTCAGTTCATGGAGTGAGGCTGTTGCCCATTGTAAAGAGGGGCCTTGTCAATTGCTGAGGATTTGACTCTGCCCATTGATGAAGGTCACTTGTCCATTGCAGAAGGTGGAGTAAAGACATAGAATTCAAGAGAAAGGGATTCTTGTCCATTGGTGAGAGTGCTTTTGCCCATATAGTTGAAGACACCCTTTATTGTGTAGTGTTGTAATAGTAAATATATTGGGTTATGTCTAGAGGAGACTGAGAGGGACTAACTAATATATTTAATATGAACAATTTGATATTATATGGATTCTCTTGGGTGTAATTGGGTTGATGAGTAGTATAGCTACGAGCTTGTAACGATGATTTATTTATTATTGCTAGTGGAAGATGGCATGCCCGAAGATGTAGCTCTATATTGAGAGGGTGAACCACGTAAATATTAGTGTTTTGTGTGTTTACTTTATTTCTTTGCAGTTTACACGCTTCTGCAGTGCACAACACTATATTTTTCAATTTTTACTAATTATATTCCACAATCATTGAATTCGTATATTAATTACATAATGGATTTATCACGTCACGCCAACAAGAAGATATAATTAGAGAAAGCTCAAAAGTATATGATTTAAATAGTAATTTAATTAGTATATGGTATAATTAAAAAAATTAAAAATACAGTTTTTTATTTTTTCTCTAAAATTATTAAATTTTAAAATATATAATTAATAAATGATATATATTTTATATAAATTATTAACTAAAATATATAAATTTAAATAGATTCAAGTATTTTTCAAGTAATATAATCGAGTGAAATCAGAAATTTAAGTTGGGAGCACAAAACTCAGCACGTTCAAACACAAAATATTGATACATCAAATCTTCCATCTATCTATACATAGCTCAATAAAATTCTAATACTATAAATGAAATTATCAATTAATTCTATTGAATTACGGGTCATTTAAGTATATTTCAATTAGCATAATCTTCTATTCCATTTTGCACCTTATACATCCACCCCAATATTTTCTTTTTCTAATCTGTAATTCTTTCTTAGAATAAGCCTTTCCTGTCATTTCTTATAATTTAGGGCCTGTTTGGTTTAACTGTTGAATACAGCTGATAATTGTTAATTGATAGCTGTTACTATTAGCTGATAGCCGATAGCTGGTAGTTGATGATAGCTGATTTATGTTCGGTGTTTGGTAATACTATATTTAGCTGTTACTATTTATATGCGAAATGATTAATAAATGTATATATTATATAATTTATTTTATTATTGAAATAAATATAAAATTATAAATTTATTATATTATATTATTTATTTTATTATTAAATTAAATATATAATTATAAAATTAATATATTATATCATTTATTATATTATTAAAATTAATATATAATTATTAATCTATTATATTATATTGTTTATTTTATTATTGAAATAAGAAAATAATTAAATTTTTTTAAAAAATAATTAAATAACTTTAAAAATATAGATAAAATAATAAAGTAATTATTATTGTTGATAAAGGAAAAACTTATAATTAATTTTAAGTTTTTAGATGTAAATAAATATTTTATATTTTATGTTATTAATAAAAAAATGTTTTAACAAAATTGAAATGCATTAATTAATTAAAATATTAAAATTATAAATGAAAAAGATAAAAGTATTAATCATATTAATTTTTGAGTTAAATAAAAAAGGATAATATAGTCAAAATAAAAAATAAAATCAAATCAGCTATCAGTCGATAAGAAATAGCTCTAAAAATAGAGCTGATACAAACTGCAACTGATAGGTAGCATATCAATTACCTATCAGTCATCAGCTTTATTTTTTGAAGCTTACCAAAAACTCTAGTTCACCTATCAGTCATCAGCTATCAGTTATATCCAATACGTAAACTAAACACCTCCTTTGTTAGGGGTGAGCAAATTTCAGTTTAAACTAAAAAATTGAATCGAACCAAATCTTCGGTTCAATCGGTTTGGTTTTAAAATTTAATCAGTTTGGTTTGATTTTATATTATAAAAATTTCAATTATTTTGGTTCGGTTCAGTTTTGAAGAAAAAAATCAGTGAATTGAACCGAATAGTAATTTTATATATTTAAATCGAACTAAATCAATTTTTGAATTGATTTATTTTTATGGAAAATTCATGAATTATATTTAATTATATATATATATATAAATTGTTTAATTTCATTGATTAATGATTATTAGGTTCAAACCAAAGTCAAAATTAGGCCAAAAAACTTAAAAATCAAATCTAAATTAAAAAATCAAAACCAATCTATTTAAATTGAACCGAACCGAAATAGAACGGTTCGATTCGATTTGATTTTTATCCATTTTAATTCGATTCAGTTTCTAAAATATGTAATTTGATTTTTATAATTTAATTCGATTTAGTTCAATTTAATTTGATTTGAATCGAATACTCACCCTACCCTTAGTCACCTTCTTCGAAATCATCACCTTTCACACGCCATAAAAGTCGTCTTCCGTCTTCTTCTTCTTTTTTTTTTTTTTCAACTTCCATATCCATTATAGAATTATTGATAATGGTTTAGTACATGTTATTTCAACAAAGGATCATTACTCATTAGTACTGACAAAATCACTAAATCAGCAAAAATAATGAAAAATCATTTCTAGGTTTCGCTTAAAATTAGATAATATACACAACAACAACAATTAATTAATTAGTTTTAACTTAATTAATATTAAAAAAAATCAAAAATCATAATATAAACTATATAAATCAATATGACACATCAAAATCAAATTAACCACCTCTTAATATAAATAGAAAAATATAATATTCAACCAAAATTTTCCATCAAACCTATTCAATGATATTTTAATAATCAAAACATTAAAAGAAAATGATTAATTTTTATTTATTTGTGGTATTTATTTTCTTTATATTTTATGATTCATTTTACAAACATTTCTTAGAGCATTTTAAATAGATTAAATATAAATAAAAGAAATGTTATATTGCTATATTTTCATTTACTTAAATAATATACCAATAATGATTATATCTACACATTTCTGATTGAAATTCACCCGAAATTTCACAGTTTCAAAGTTGATCGATTACATGAAAAATATATACATATATATACGTCTTTGACACTTTGAAAAATTATATGCACGAACAAAGAAAAATCTTAAAGATCACCCCTGAAAAATGGATCACTTAAGAATGGGTTGGAGAAGGTTCCTCCTCCATTGGGGAAGAGTGAGGAGACAGATAAGGCCAAGAACAAACCCCCAAGCATATCTGTCATTTACCAAAGAAGTTATCTCATCTTTAGCAGGTAGTTCCTCCCCACCTCGAAAGAAGGTTGCAAATAATCCCCACGCCAGACACAGCACACTTCCACTCAGACCACCAATGCCCAGCAAGAGGGATGTTGCAAAAGAAAGAAATGTGACTGTGCTTCTTCCAAACATAGCTTGTGCTATGCGACCTCCTTCGAGTCTGCCACAGGGTAACAAATTCAATGAAGTCACAACCATTCCTGCAGACGCATAGTATTGTCAGGAGTCAAGATCTCAAACATGGGACACCATCTTCTGTAAAAATATAGAACCAGAACAACCAAACCAAAACAACATACTTCAAGTTGGTCTCGCTGTCCCAGGCTGCTAGCCAAACTCATAAACCAGCTCACAACCCAACATAACCAATCAGCAAATGTATAAGTGTATGCTAAATTAATGTTACCGATCATAACATGATAATTATAATGGCAACCATGACAATTAATAAATGTAGAATTTGTGGAAATAAAAAATCGAATGATCCATCATTCTTCAGTTTCATTTGCCAACTTGATCTATTGCTACAGTGCACAAAGTCTGTATCAGTCAAGAGAGGTGCTTATAAAGCTTCTGCTTCTTATTATTGTTTGTAATAGGACCTCAAGCATAGTCCTAATATAAAAGTTCAAAACAAATGATTAACAGCAAGTGTACAAGTCAGTTTACACCTGGTTTGCAGGCCTACGGATAACTGATGTACAAGAAGGATTTGCATCCTTCACTATACTCTTTTATCAGGAAACTTTTACCAGTACCATGTGACTGAACATATCCTAAATCTTTAGCATTCTTCATGATTAAGTATTGACACTCACTTATCAGAAGGTGAAAAAAAGAAAGTACAAAATTGCTTAACTAATTTGTTTCTTTGCTCGGTAAGTTGTCTCATCTCATATACAACCAGAAAGTATTGCATACATAACAGAGATCCAAAAGATCAAGGACTCACCTGAGAGTCCAGCAAAAGCAAGGGATCAACAGGAACCCCCACACCCTCCACTGCATAAGGCAATACATTTCCAAGGTCATCTGTATAAGGTCCAATAACATATTGGATGAAAGAAGGTAAGGGATTGTTGTAGAAGAATTGTGGCCTTATATACTTGCAAGATAAAAAAAAAAGGTAAGCATTAAACTAATCAAATCAATCAAGGAGGTTTTTACAATGATATGCATAGGCACACTACTATAACCCCATGATAAGGATAAATGGACATCTGGCAATTCAACTGTGTTCCATTTTGCTGGATTTGGGAATACACCAATCTAACACATGTACAGATGTACACACATCGTTGCACAGCATAAATTCCAGAATAGCATAACAAATGGTTGATTCTACTATTCACAACCATAAAGTGCAAACTTATTAACTATTATCCAAACAGTGTTTCTAATAAGGGAACAATCTCATATGACATTCTTGCTGAACATGCTGTTCATTATTTCAGGGTGTTCTTGTGACACAGCTTGCCCCATTGTTATAGATGGGTTATCCCTTTTGTGGTGGCAACTGGCAAGCAGGTCCCGTGGCAGGGTGACTGTTGTGAAAGGAACGTAAGATGGCTCACTAGAACTCACAAATGCTGCAAAATAAAGTAATCATAGCAAGCAATAAAGTGAGGACAGCAAAGAGATAACTAGTTCTCAAAGAGAAATTTAATCAAACACATGGTGGGCACAAATCTGCAGAAAGCTTTGACATACAAAGGCATTTTATTCATGAACCAAAGTGGCCTTTAAATAGGCTTAACACAATAACTGAAAACAATAAAATAGCAGAATTAATTGGCACTAAATAAAAAATGCTCCCACTACTAACAAACAACCAGAATTTTAGGAAGAAAAAAAACGTGCCTAAGACAAAGTCAGAAAATAAAACAACTGTCACTTTGAATCAATCTCTAATACTCCCCCTTGATTCAAAGTTGCAAACTCCAAGCTGATTTCTGAAGTAGACATGCTTGTCCCGTGGAAGTGATTTTGTGAAGATATCAGCAACTTGTTCATTTGTGCTACAATACTGTAATTTGATTTCTCCATCTGCCACAAGATGTCTAATAAAATGAACACGAATGTCCACATGCTTTGTTCTTCCATGGTACACTGGATTTTTTGTCATGGCAATTGCTGCTTGATTGTCACAAAAAATTTCAGTTGCTCCAGATTGTTCTTGACAGAGATCAGCAAGAATTCTCCTTAGCCATACTCCTTGACATGCTGACGATGTTGCCGCTGCGTATTCAGCTTCTGATGAAGACAAGGCTGTCGTGCTCTGTTTCTTTGAACTCCAAGAAATTGCACCAGACCCAAGATTAAAAATATATCCTGAAGTGCTCCTTCTATCTTCCAAGCATCCAGCCCAATCGCTGTCAGTGAACCCACTTAACTTGAAAAATGATACTTTTTCATACCACAGCCCATAATCAATGGTTCCAGCTACATAACGCAGAATTCTTTTTGCTGCTCCAAGATGATGCTTTGAAGGATTATGCATGAACCTGGAAATTACACCAACTGAAAATGCCATGTCTGGCCGTGAGTGTGTTAAGTAAATCAAGCCACCAACCAAGCTTCTAAAGTGACTTGCATTGGCTTGTTCAGTCCCATCATCAACCTGTAACTTATCATTTAAGTTCATAGGAGTGGCTGCAACTTTGCAGTTTAACATGCTGAATCTTTTAAGTAAATCAGTTGCATATTTCCTTTGTGACACAAAAATACCATCTTCAACTTGCTTAACCTCTAACCCAAGAAAATAATGCAACACACCCAAATCTGACATCTCAAACTTCTTTTTCATGCAGACTTTGAATTCATCAATAAGAGAAGGACAAGAGCCCATGTAAATCATATCATCAACATAAAGGCAAATAATTAGAAGATCATTTTTACCTTGCCTTTTTGTATAGAGAGTGGGCTCATTCTTACTTCTCTCAAAGCCATTCTGATGGAAATAAGAGTCGATTTTGATGTACCACGCCCGTGGAGCCTGCTTCAATCCGTAAAGTGCCTTTCACTGTAGACTTGGTCTTCTTTTCCATGAACAACAAAACCTTGGTGAGAAACATACACCTCTTCTTCTAACTCCCCATTTAGGAACGCTGATTTAACATCAAATTGGTAGATGGGCCAATTTAATTGAGCACCAAGGCTATTACAATTCTCACCGTTTCAAACCGTAACCGGAGAGAAGGTGTCGTCATAATCTACACCTTGTTGTTATGAATAGCCTTTCACTACGAGTCGTGCCTTGTATTTTTGAATGCTGCCATCTGCATGAAACTTTGTTCTAAAGACCCATTTAACTCCAATGGCTTTCTTATCTTGAGGAAGATCTACCAATTCCCATGTTTCATTCTTCTGGATTGCTTCAAGCTCATCTAACATTGCATTGCGCCATTCTTCTTTTTCTGCTGCTTCTTCAAATGTTGTTGGATCAGCTACAAACAAGGCTTGTGTGCCTTCATAAATTTCAGCCAATGATCTGAATTTTCTTGGAGGAGTTTCACCTTCAGATGCACTACTGTTGCTGGAACTTGAAGAAGTAGTGCTTGGTGAGGTTGATGAGAATGGACTAGGAGTGTTTGGAGGGGTTGCTTGCTGTCTAATGGTTGGTGATCCTTCATTTTCTGCTGGAATCTTGAACTGAATGTCATCTGATTTCTCCTGCCAACACCAGCTTGCCTCTTCATCAAACACAACATTCCTGCTAACAATCACCTTGCCACTCACAGGATTGTAAAGCCTATATGCTTTGGATTGAGTACAATAACCAACAAAAACACATTTCATAGATTTTTCATCAAGTTTGCTGCGATTATGTGAATCTACCAATGAATAGGCAATACAACCAAATATTTTTAAGTGGCTTACCCAAGGCCTTCTTCCACTCCATGCTTCATACGGTGTTTGGTTTTGGACAGCCTTTGTTGGTGACAAATTCAACAAATATACAGCAACTGCAACACCTTCAGCCCAAAAATGATCAGGCATTCCCTTAGCCTTTAACAAACTTCTTGCCATTTCAACAACAGTGCGATTTTTGCGCTCAGCCACTCTGTTTGGCTCCGGTGTATATGGTGCTGTTAGTTCTCTGTGCAGGCCTTGTTCATCACAAAATTGATTGAATTCTTGAGACACGAACTGTCCTCCTCTATCGGTGCGAAGGACCTTTATGCTTTTTCCACTTTGCTTCTCAACAAGTGCCTTGAACTTCTTGAAAGTGTCAAAAGTTTCTGATTTGAATTGCAAGAAGTAAACCCAGCTCATGCGACTATAGTCATCTGTGAACAACAGAAAATAACGACTCCCACCCAACGATTGTGTTTTCATGGGGCCGCATAAATCAGCATGTACAAGCTCAAGACATTCAGATGCTTTTCTAGACTTTCCTATAGGAAATGGTTTTTTACATTGTTTCCCATATACACACCCTTCACACAAATCTAATGACTCAATTCTAGGTAACCCAAAAACCATTTCCTTTTGACTCAATAATTTCAGACCCTTTACATTCAAATGCCCATACCGTAAATGCCATAATCTAGACTCTCTATTTTCATTGACAATAAGAGCATGTTTTTCAACACTTGAAATTTCAAGTGGAAAAAGCTTGTTTGGTGCCATGTGAACATCTACAATAATCTATTCTGATTTTTTATCTCTAATCACACATGAGCCATCATCAAACATAATTGAATATCCACTAGACACAAGTTGTTCGACACTTAACAAATTTTGTGATAGACAAGGAATAAAATAAACATTGTAAAGGAGCTTCACATTACTGTGGCCTTTGCTTATTGCCACCGTGCCTTTGCCTTCAACTTGCACTTGTTTGTCATCACCAAGTCTCACTTTCAGTTTGTATGACTCGTCAAGCTCCTTAAACAAAGATTTTATTCCAGTTATATGATTGGAACACCCGCTGTCCAGAAACCAAATGTCACTTAAGGCTTTGTTGTCATCTTGAGAGGCCATAAATAGCTTGAGCTCTTCCTCATCTTCTGTAAAATTTGCTTGCTTTTCTTTCCTCCAGCATTCTGCCTTCACATGCCCATACTGCTTGCAATTATAGCACTGGATATTGCTCTTGTAATTTTTCTGCCTCTCTGTTGTTGGCCCTTGCTCATCTTGTCTACCAATTTTGCCTCTACCTCTACCACCTTTGCCGCGATATCCTCCTCTACCACGTCCTCTGGTTAATGCTTTCCTTGAGTCATCTTGTTGTTTAAATGACTCCCCCATCACTTGAAAAGCCTTTTCATCATTCTTTTCATTTGCCTGTTCAACCTTGCCTCATGGGATTGTAAAGATCCCATTAGTTCATCAAACGAGTAAGTAGCCAAGTCTTTCGACTCCTCAATAGCTGCCACTACATGATCAAACTTTGGAGTTAAACTGCGCAACACTTTTGCAACAACAGTCACATCAGTAACTACTTCTCCATAAGACCTCATTTGATTAACTATTACAGATACTCTAGACAGAAAATCCTGCACTGATTCTCCGCTTTTCATTTGCAAGGTTTCAAAATCACGGCGAAGTGATTGGAGTTTTACTGTGATTACCTTTGAGGAACCTTGGAACGCCGTCTGCAAGGTCATCCATGCTTCTTTGGCTGTATTTGCTGCCGCTATTTTTGAAAAAATTGACTCATCCACTGCTTGCTGGATGAAGAACAGTGCTTTGGAGTCCCTTTTCTTGTTTTCTTTAAGTCTAGCCTCTTCATCTCGTTCAGGATACCCGTTCTCAACCAAGTCCCACAAATCTTGAGACTTGAACAATGTCTTCATTTTGATGCTCCAGAATTCATAGCATTCACCTTTGAAGATTGGAATTGATGGTTGAGAAATATTCATTGCATTGCCGTTAGATGCCATGAGTCGTACGCCCGGTTACAATCGAACGAGGCTCTGATACCACTTCTGTTGTGAAAGGAACGTAAGATGGCTCACTAGAACTCACAAATGCTGCAAAATAAAGTAATCACAGCAAGCAATAAAGTGAGGACAGCAAAGAGATAACTAGTTCTCAAAGAGAAATTTAATCAAACATATGGTGGGCACAAATCTGCAGAAAGCTTTGACATACAAAGGCATTTTATTCATGAACCAAAGTGGCCTTTAAATAGGCTTAACACAATAACTGAAAACAATAAAATAGCAGAATTAATTGGCACTAAATAAAAAATGCTCCCACTACTAACAAACAACCAGAATTTTAGGAAGAAAAAAAATGTGCCTAAGACAAAGTCAGAAAATAAAACAATTGTCACTTTGAATCAATCTCTAATAGTGACAAAGATACTTAAAGCAGAATTGTGGGTTCAAATGCTGCTATGACCACCCTTAATCTAATCTGCCACTTATGACTGTTGAGCTAAATGATTGTTAGTCTTTTCCTGCCGGCCTTGTCATCTGTCTGTACCATTCCCACCAAACTAGTCAATTATACCACAGAAGTCTTCTGTATCTTCCTCTCATATTCAACATACCCTGGAAACTTCAACTCAAAGGAGATGATAAAGTGACTGTAAATGACATGACTAGGATAAAGAAGCTAGTTCGTGTAGCTGATTTCTGTGACAGTGGCGATCAGACATGAAAGAAGACTCGAAACTTTAGAAATGGGAAAGAGTAGCAGTGAGTTTCTGTGCCGGCAAAGAGATTTTGATTTAGCCGCGCGTTGTACAGATGTCCGACACTAACCGTAACTATAAAAATTTTAAATAAATTTCACATAATAAAATTTTTATAACAAAATTACATCTATTTTTGTTCCTTCGCAGAACTCATTTTCTTGGCTCTCATCTTTATATCACTGTTCCTTTTACCTCATAAAACCTAATTTTTTTCAAGCTCATTTTTATATTATTTTATCATTTTAAATTATTTAATTTACATAGGTAATAATACATAAAATATGAACATATTATGTATCTTAATAAAAAAAAATAAATATAAAATTATCATGTTAAGTAAAATAAATATAATTATAAATTTATTATTTATTTTATAAGATTAGGATATCAAAAATATTTTAGAAAATAAATGTAAATGAATTTTTAATTTTACATTATGCCATGGAGATGTCACATTAGGCCACAATAAGGTGCAATTGGAATTTAATTAGTAATTTTTTAGTATAGAGAACTATAAAAAATTTGAAAAGTATAAAGTTTTTTTTATAATTTTCTCACTTTATTTTAATTTATATAAAATTTTAAATTATTTTTAAAATTAAGAATTAATTAATAATTAGATTTGGATTAATTTAATTGGCATGAAAATGTTTCAATATAAAAATTTAATAAAATAGTACAAAAAAAAAGAAAACAGAAAGAAAAATACTTAAAATGACATGAAAGGAAATAATTTTGAAAAAATTTATAATCTTTGAATATTGGTACAAAATTAGTATTAAACATAATTAATGGCAAAAAATGATTTATATAACTAATTTTATCTAATTATGAAAAGCTAATTATTATTGTAGTTCTATATATTTTAATTAATTATATATAATTTTTATAGTAAATATTTTAAAAAAATTATTTTTTAGTCTTTAACCTATGTTAGGAATAACAATACATAAAGTACTAGTGAAAATTATTCTTTTTGAATCCGGTAAGTATTTTAAAGACCCAAATTTAATTATATTACTTGAATGACATTCGAACCATTTTAATTTATATATTTTAATTAATACTCTACATAAAATATAATAATTAGTAATTTATATTTTAAAATCTAATAATTTTAGAAAAAATTATATAAGGCCCTATACTTTTAATTTTTTTAAGCTATACTAATTAAATTTCTAATTAAACCTCATACTTTTTAACTTTTAATAATTATATCTTATCATTAGTATAATGTCAAAGATGATGTGATAATTGACATAACATATCTGTTAATAGAATAATAATTTTAATTTTATTAATGATAGGATAAAATTGATAAAAGTTAAAGAGTCTAAGTAATAATTTTTATAGTATAAAATAAAATTGTAAAAATTTGAAAATCATATGTTTTTTTTAACAATTTTCTCCTCTAAATCATTTTGACTGCTTGATTATATATATATATATATATATATATGGTCTTAGTTATTTAGAATTCAGCTATTATTACTTTTTAATTTATTTAAAATGTCAAATAATTTAAAATTATCATTTTATCATATATATTTTTTTTTAAAAAAATTGATACATATTATAAAAATTTGATACATATTAAAGTCTATAAAATTTCTTAATTTTCTATTTATCAAAAAAAATATTTTTCATTAATTTATTTCCTACATACTTTGAAATGTTAGAAAATATAAAAAATATTTTTCACAAAATGAACAGAGTTTAACTCTAATACACTAACAATCTATTTACATTCTTTCCCTAACAATCTATTTACATTCTTTCCCAAAAGTCCAAGACAACACTTAGGGGTGGAACTAGAAATTAATCTTTAAAGAGCCAAAAATAAATATTAAAAAGAAATTAAATGAAATCTCCATAAAAATATGTGGACTAAAATAAAAATACATAATATTAAAAGATTAAAAATTGAATAATATAAAAATATAAAAGAAATTTACATAGAAGTGCAAAGACCACAATAAAAATAAAAATATTAGGGGGTAAATAATAATTTTCTAAAAAATACAGTAAATTTTTTGCAAGTAAAATTTTAAATTAAAAAATTTTACAGAGTAAACAGTAATTTTTGAAAAAAATCATTAAATTTTATAGGTAAAATTATAATTTTAAAAACATTTGGACTAAACTTTTGGACTTCCTTAGTAGATGTCATGGAAGAATGTCAATGCTGGAAGAATTTTCCTCTTATTAAGAATTCAATTTAACTGATTTTTTAGTTAATTTTTAAGTTTAAAATAAAAGAGTTAATTTTTTTTAATTAAGCAAAATTTTCATTAAAAAAAAAGTGAAAGAATTTTTAAAATTTTTTTTATAAATAATTTATTCCAAATGAACTCTTTTAAATTAATTAATCAAAAATAGTATACAACTAAGTTGAAATAATAAGAAGTTGAAAGATTATAAAATATTCTAGTGTATATAAAAATAGTATTCCATCTTTTACAAACTAGCGAATTCTCCTTACTTACAATAGAGAGGATGGATCTCACATACCTATAAGAGGTGATGAGAGCACTTAATAATCCCTCCAAAAAGTTTATTCCTAAATTTCCCTTTCTCCAAATTCAAGCAACTTTAACATCCCAGACTTGCTGAATTACTTCACTAGATTGTATAAGAAATTTAAGACTTGCAAAAGAAAAATGAAAAACGTCAGCGTGCGCCCCGATTTCTTCTTCTTGTAGCTGCTTTCATTTTCTCACTTGACAATCTATAAGCAGTTCCATCCACAAATGCAAAGTACACTCCACCCCAAGACCTTTTCATCGCAAAAACTAAATAAGGAAGCAATAAACCTGCTGCAAATCCCACCCCAATGCTCATGTAAAACCATTTATCGATGAAGCCATTGCCATTGTCAGCCTGATCTGCTTTCCCTCCACCATCTGGATAATTGTCACCTCCATTGTTTGAATCATTCGAACACTTCACCGTCAGAGGATCTCCACATAGACCAGGGTTCCCAGCAAAAGAGGATGCATTAAAAGTTGACATCTGATTTGTAGAAGGTATTATGCCTGACAAGTTATTGTTTGACACATTCAAATTCCCCAGAAATGTCAATGAAGATATGCTTTGGGGAATAGGACCTGAAAGCCTATTGCCTGAGAGATCAAGAGATAACAACTGACGCAATTCTGAAATGCTCTTAGGAATCGGGCCACTGATGTGGTTTCTTGATAGATTCAAAACTTCCAAACCAACTAATTTTTTTATTGCTTCAGGAAGTTCTCCACTGAAATTGTTTCCAGACATATCTATACTGGTTAGCAGGGAAAGAGTCCTAGTGTACCTTAATTCAAGGCCATTTATGGTCACATATATGTTCTCTTGGTAATTGTGATGTTCAGAAAGAGTTCCATAAAGCAAATAATGGTTAACGTTCTGCTGTTGAGTCATGGCTTTAAGATTGCTCAAGTTAGCAGGAATGGAACCATTTAATTGGTTTTCCGCCAGATCCAAAATTTGCAGGGAGCTCAAATTTGAAAGTGCCAAGGGAAGTTCTCCAGAAAATTTATTTGACCTGAGACTAAGTATCCTGAGACGCGGAAAATCTTCTCCAATCCATCGTGGTAAATTTCCTGTCAACATGTTGTTTCCCAAGTCTAAAGTTTCCAACTTTGACAAATTTTGAAGAGATGATGGAATTTTTCCTGAGAGTTGGTTGTTGCTCAAGTGAAGTGTTTGAAGCCCAGTTATCTGACCTATAGAGTTTGGAATCCCACCAGACAAATTGTTTTTGAAGGTCTAGAACAGTGAGAGAAGAACAATTTCCTATGCTTGAAGGAATGCTTCCTGCCAAGTTATTTTTTGAGAGATCAAGGACATCGAGCGATATCTCTCCGATTGAGACTGGGATTGCACCGGTCAACTCGTTACCAGAAAGTGAAAGAAATGACAACATTGACATGACTTGACCAATATTTTCTGGTATACTACCGGAAAACTGGTTATTAGAAAGATCTAGTAAGAAGACATTTGGAAGAGGAATGGGTCCTTTGAATTGGTTGGAGCTCAAATCAACATTTGCATAGGAAGTTACATTGAATGGATTTGGTATATGACCCTCTAAACTATTGAAAGAAACATTCAAAAAGGCTATAATGCTAGTCATGTCCCAGAACCATTTTGGGATAGAACCGGAAATACCAGCCCCGGAGAAATCTAAAACTTGGACCTGTTTTTGAGATCTAAGCCAAGAAGGGAAGGAAGGACCCAGATGGCATGAACCCATCTGCAAGAAAATGACTTGGAAAGGAGGGACCCAGTTGGAGCTGACATTTAGAATGAAAGAATTTTCTGATAGATCAATTTTCTCCAGTTTCCCCAGCCTACGAAAATGTGCTTCTGAAATAACACCTGTCAATTTATTGAGAGAAACATCAAGGGAAGACAACTCAGAGAGCAGTCCAATGCTAGCAGGCAGAGAACCATTTAGCTTATTTGACGCAAGCGTGAGGGTAGTCAAATACTGTAACTTTCCAATAGAAGAAGGAATGGAACCTTGAAGCAAGTTACCGTTCAACCGGAGTTCGACAAGATTCCTGAGCTGGCCAATTGAATCCGGTAAACTTCCGGTCAGGTTGTTTAAATACAAGTCAATGTACTGCAAATTAGAAAGCTTGCCAATGGAGCTTGGAATCCCACCCTCAATATAATTGAAGTGTAAATCAAAATGAATAAGAGATGTCATATTTCCAAGAAGAGTAGGAAGTCTACCATGCAACCCATTGATAGATAAATCAAGAATTTGTATCTTTTTCCAGCTTCTTGCAAATAGTTGGAAGCAACTTGCTGAGAGTTTCAAATTATAATTAAGCTTCAATGACTGCAAATTTGGTAATTCACCAAAACCAAGTGGAATCCTTCCAGTCAACATGCTATTTCCGATGTCAACAGATACAAGGCTGCTAATGTTCGCAAGCCAAGTTGGCAACTTAGCCTTGAAGAGGCTGCCCTGAAGGTTTAGGACTTTAAGCGAAGTAAAATTAAGAGAAGGAAGAGAATAGGAGAAACCAGATAAACCACAAAATTCTAAGTGCAACTCAGATAAAAGTGGAAGCTTGTTTAATGGCTCAATCCATTCTCCTCCTAACTTTGAAAGGTGTACAGAATTCATTGCCAAATATTTTAGTGAAAGAAGACCGCTCACCCATTCAAGATTATCAACAGTTAAACCCCAATAAGAGACATCAAGGAACTGCAAGCTAGAGAGGTTTCCAAGATTTGGAGGAATTGCACCACTAAACCCAGCATATGACAGGTTTAGATATTGCAAGTTCTCCAAAGAGGACAAGAAATGAGGAATTTTACCAGTGAAATTGTTCCCACTTAAATCCAGATGTTTCAAGGACTTAAGTTTTGCAAGTGAAGGTCTAATCTTCCCACCTAATGGCTGACGACCTGATGAATTTGGGAGATCAAGTGCGAGAACAGCACCAGTTGTATTGTGACAAGCTATTCCTGACCATTGACAGCAATTGGTTCCATGCCATGAGGAAAGCCGATTCCAGCTATCATTAAGACCCATTTTGAGGTCAAGAAGAGCCTCTCTCTCAGCTGCATTGCAGTGCACCAATTGAGCAACCCCACCACAAATTAATTCTCCAGATAACAGACAGATGATCCAAAGAAATTGAAAGGTCTCCATAGATCAAACACTCAATGCCCTGTTCAGAAGCAAAGAATTTAGTCTAATTTTCAAGAAAGTTTTCTGAGAAAACTGCATGCATAGGTGAGTTTCAGTCCCACGATATTTATTGAGAAAACTGGAACCAATTGTAACAATTTTTAATTCTGTATAGCTGACTGCAAACAGTTTAGTCTACCAGCTTTTACCAGCCATTGAATAAAAAATAAGTGGCGTATTATCAGGTTTTTTTTTATGCCGTATTATCAGGTTTTTTTTTTCTATGCCGTAATTTCAGGTTTTAACCCCCACCAATTAGAAACACTTTTTGGAAAATTATTATATCCAGATAACACTAAAAAATAGTGCTTATTTAAAAACAAAACGGTCAATTTTTTCTTAGTTTTAAGAATGTGGCACCTTATATTTAGATAGGGAGTGCATATATACTGGATGCATTCAATAATTTTTTATACATTTTTTTCCATGTTATTAAATTTCAAACTCAAATTCATCACAATCCTCAATTATATATTATCCGAATCCATCCTATTAGGGTTTAGTCGGATCATATACAACGTAATCTGTTGTCATCCCTACTTTTATGCCTAATTAATTAATGAAAGTGTTTTTGTTAAGACATACTAATTTATATATTTTATACACATTTTCATAATCAATGTGTAATCTTAAGAGATATTAAAACAGCAATAATAACAATTTTTCACTTATTTAATCTAGGAAATTAAGTAACTATTTTACATGATTTAATTAATTTTAGAAAAAATTGTTTTATATTTAAAATATAAAATAATATTCATTATATTCTTATTTTATTTAATATTAATCCATAAGCAAGTGAAGTTTCCATATTCATCAATTATTATTATTATTGTTATTATTATTATTATTATTATTATTATTAAAAAAAGGACTTCGCCGCCTATTTCACGATTTGCCCATTATGCACGATCTTTTGTTTATTAATTAAATGAGAAAAAAAATAGTTAAGTTGATGACCAGCTGCTCATAGGACTAGAGAGAAATTTCTTAGATATTTCAGGGGTATAAAATATTTTAAATGATTCCTGTAGAGTTTACTGGTGCCTATCAACAAGAATAGTTAGTACGATTTGAAACCTCAATTTAATGATAATATTAGATGAATCTCATATGAGAAAAAGGAAAAGAATATTATTGATTGAGAAGAACGAAAAAAATACTGGAGTCTCTTCAGCCTATACATATATATATACAACCAGCTAAAGAATGAACTAAGAAACTGTCTCTAACTAATCCGGCTAACTAATCAAATACACATAGAGCAGCTAACTAACTGACTAACTGGCTTTTGAAGTTTTAGCGCCTAATTGCTTTTCTGGTCTAAGCGCCTAATTCTATTTTCTAGTCTAATAGCCCCCTGCAAGCTGGGGAGTATATGTTCTTCATGCCCAGCTTGACAGTAAGCTTTTGAAAAGAAGCTACAGGAAGCGACTTTGTGCAAATATCTGCTAGCTAAGTTATGGAAGAAAAAGGAAGCAATTTGATGAGACTAGAATGAACCTTCTCACTTACCAGATAGCAATATATCTCAATATGCTTAGAACGTTCATGGAAGGTGGGATTAGCGAACTGGAGAGTTGATTTATTATCACGAAAAGAAGTCTCGGGTTTGAGTGAGGAACATGGAAATCTTTGAGCAAGTAACACAACCATCAGAACTCACAAGTTGTTGAAGCTAGTGCTCGATACTCTTCTTCTAAAGAGGATCGAGATACTGTTGATTGCTTCTTAGCTCTCCAACATATAAATGACCCTCCAAGAAAAATACAATAACCAGTTATAGATTTGTGAGAATCCACACATCCTGCCCAATCCGAATCAGAAAAAGCTTTCAATTGCAAATTTGATAATGCTAGGAAGAAAATTGTTGCTCCTGGTGACCCTTTAATGTACCTTAGAACTCTATGTGCTACTTGCAAGTCTTTGAGGTAGGTTTGTCCATAAACTAACTTACTTGTTGTGTGGCAAAAGAAAGATCCGGCCTTGTAGAAGTGAGATACAAAAGCCTGCCAACAAGTCTTCCATACTGTTGAATGTCAATGAGAGGATCACCTTTTGATTGATTAAGTTTCAACTTGCTGTCCATTGGTGTAAGAGCCGGTTTGGAATCTAAGAAGTCTGCGTCAGGGAGTATATCAAGGGCATACTTTCTCTCACTTAAAATGATACCTGATGTCCCAAAATATGTCCAAGAGGGGGGTGAATTGGACTTTAAAAACAATTTTCGGTTCTTGCTCAAAACCTTTGAAAATTGCAGCTAGGTTCAACTAAATTAACTAATGTAAAAAATGAACAATATAGCTCTATTGACAAGTTGACTCAAGTTTGAGCTGTATGCAATCGATATCGATATAACAGACTATATTAACATTCAAGAAATATATCGATGAATCAATACGCTTTTATCACAAAGAACTAGAGCAAGATACGGATATCCTATCCGACAAAGACAACAGATAACCAACAGAATATATCAGATATCAGCAGATTTTGCAGTAAACTATTTTTCTCAGATAGCAGCAAGATCAACAGCATATGATATCAATTTTCATATCAGCAAAAGCATATCATTCATAAAGCTAAATTGCAAAAATGTAAAGAGCAAGGGTTTAGAAAATGAACACTGGAATTTTTATAGTGGTTCAGCTTTAACTAGCCTACATCCACTCTCTCAAAGATCACACTTTGAGTCTTCACTCCACTATTCTTCTCTTTTCAAGGCAAGAGACAAAGCCCTTTACAAATCTTCTCAACAAAGCTTTTACAAGTAGCTTCACACTTCTACCAAGTGTTATCCCAAACACTTATCACAACCAAGCTTCAATAGGTGCTTGAATGACCTCTCACAAATGATAATAATGTGTTTAAAACTCACTCTCACTCAATACAACAGAAACTATAAAGAAGAGTTGAGTAAATAAGCCAATGATGAGCAATAAATCACTTTGAGCACTTTGAATGAAAGTTTTAAAGATTTTGAACAGTAGAGGGACTTTCATTAAGTGCAAAATGGCCAAAGGAAGGTGTATTTATAGCTTTGGAACGTTTTTTACCGTTACAGAACTCATTTGAACGTTACAGATACGAATTTCAAGAAAATAGCCGTTATTTTGTCGTTTTCATGATGTTGTGCAGAGTTGAAACGATTAGCGATTTGAGAAAATAGCAAACCAGTTAGCATACTAAAATAGTAGCAAACCAGTTAGCATACCAGGAAAACTTTTCTGCATAACTTTCAAAACTATAAAACTTTACACCAAATCATAGTCAAATACTTTTTAGGCCAATAATCATGATGTTTCAAAGAAAAATCATTTGAGGGATTGAAAATAAGGATCATTGACTTTTACTCCTCAATTCTTTTCACAAGTAATTCTAGAAATTAAAACTAATTTCTATACTAGATGTACCTTCAATTCTGATTTTCAATGCAGCCTTGGAAGGTAACATTTTCTTCTTTTATCTCTTTTGCTTCGTCTTGTGTTATCCTTAGAATGTCATCCTTTCTTCATAAGCATGAATCCATCATGAAATCCTTTTGTCCTTTTTCTTTGAAATACACAACACTTAAAACAATGTTAGTTTGATTCTAGTTGAGTTTTGGTATCATCAAAATCTATGCTCCTTTGAGCTTGTGGGGTCAACAATCTCCCCCTTTTTGATGATGACAAAACTCAATTGAATCACCAAGTAAATGTCAATAAGTGTGAGTATGTGTATGAATGTGTATGTGAGAATAACTCCCCCTATGTATGTGCTTATATCAACAATTAATCACAAATAACTCCCCCTTAATAATTTCAATAAAACATCCATAAGCATTTTCTCAAGGAGTCAAGTGTGACTAAAGATACTAACTAAAAATGCACAATATACACACTAATCACAAATTGTATATATCATTCACAAGTGATATCAACAATATGCACACCATAAAATTATATCAACAATATACTATTCACAAACTATATCATGCACCATTAATCACAAACTATATCAAGTATCAAAATTACCATTCATTACTTTTCTCCCCCTTTTTGTCAGCATCAAAAGAATATGGGAGAAATCATGCATGTGTGAATAAGTTAAAATTCAGTTTAAGTGCAGTGAATAAACAGTCAAAATAGTAACTGATATAGCAAACTAGAAAAACCAAAAGTAGCAGACTAAGTAGCAAACTAACAGACAGACTGTTAGACAAAATTCAATCAAAGTTCAGTTTATCCTTTCAGCCTGGAACTTCTCCTGATTGGTTTTGGAGCACCCATTTTCAGCTTTTTGGGCTTGACAGGTTTGTCACTCAAAGTTTGAAGAATTGCAGCAGCCAATTCAGTTCCGGGTGTCAAAGGAACAATAGGCCCACCGCTAACTCAAGAGTGCTGCACTCACCGCAGACTTTTTGCCGCTTTAGTCTTTTGCGGAGGGTTTACCGCTTTCCTCTTCTGCTTTGCGTCTTTGTTCTTGTTGAGCTGTTTTGCCCTTTCCTTTGGTAGAGCAGCAGGAGTGTGTGTCTCGTGTTACGCTCGCACTGAGTCACTCATGTCTTTCCCACTACCTTCTTTGCTGCCTCCATTACCATTTTCATCAGAATCATCATCATCTTTTTCTGCTTCAGCTTCTTCCTCTTCTTCCTTTTCTTCCTCTTTCTCTTCTTCTTCTTCTTCTTCTGTTTCTTTCTCTTCCTCTTCTTCTGTTTCTTCTTCCTCTTCCTCTTCTTTTTCTTCTTCTTCTTCTGTTTCTTTCTCTTTCTCCTTTTCTTTCACTTTCTCGGCTAGAGGAACAGAACCAGTAGCAACCTTACTGGTTTCTCCAGCCTCAGTGGTTGAAATACCCAAATGGACTTTGATTTTAAACAACTCTTCAACAATCTTGTACATCAACATCAAAGATCCATCAACTTTGGAGTCTAGAGCATTCATAAGAATAGTTTGAAAACTTCTAAATTTTTGTAGCTCTCCAAGTTCCATCTCAACAAATTCTCTCAAATTGTTTACTTCCTCCAAAATACCTTCAACATTGAAAGTACCACTTGCACTATCTTTGGAGCTAGCACCTTGCTCAAATCTAAGCTTTCTACCATCATCATCTTTTTGCAAGCTAGTGATTGGGATCATATTGGTCCTGAGTTTCTCAGTTTCCAAAGGTATCCCAAAGTCTCTAAATAGACCATTTAGAAGATGAGCATAGGGTAGCTTATAAGGTGGCTTCCATTTCATGATTTGTTTCAGCATAAAATAGGCAAGATTAAACTCAATTTGGTTCACTATATGCCAAATTATGCAGAGGTCAAGGGTACTCAAATAGTTGGGACTGCCGGTTCTAGGATTCAACACATAAATGATAAAACTATGAAGAATTTTAATGTGTTGATGAGCATGGGTAATGCTAGTCTTATCCTTCACTTCTCCTTTAAACACTTCACCCTCAAAATCCTTTTTGTTAAATCCACCAACAGCAAAAACATCTTTGTGGGAGCAGATTTTGTTTCCACTATTTGGAATTCCTAGGGCTTTAGCTAATCTAGCTACTGTCACTTCATAAATTGTCCCTTTCATTCTCACCTTAAAGGACTCATCTTTTTCAGAATCATCAACCCTCAAATTTTTATAGAATTCTTGCACTAAGTCCACATACACTCCTTCAGTATCAGAACACAGTTTATCCCATTTTTGATACTCAAATAAAGATTGCAAAGGAATGGAAACTTCAACAAAAGCAGGCCAGTGAATATACCTTGGCTCATGAATAGCCCTCTCCATATGCACGACTGGAGCTTTTAAAATCTTTTTCTTTTTAGTTCCCCTTTCTTGAACTGGCTCGCTTGTTCTTTTCTTGGTTGTTTCTTTTGGTTTACCAATTACCAGAGGAGCATCCTTTTGTGGAGGTGGTGACGCAGGGATACTTGCGTCAGTTGAGTTTGATGATGAGTATGTGGTGATTTTGGCTTTCCCTTTTCCTTTGTCACGTGCCATAACCAATCTCAGAAACAAATTAGGCCGAAATGACAGAGAGAACTGAGATTATAAATTCAGTGATGTGAGCAGCCAATATATATATATATAATCAATTTAAGCATATCAACATCCATTTATCACAACAGAGCGCAATAATAAAAAAAATTAGAACAGACAGCAAGAAAAAAATATTCGGGTTCTTACGAATCCATGGCAGTCGATTTATTATTATATACCACATTTCATGAAATGTTAATGCCCAAAAAAAATTAACAACAGAGCGCTAAAACAGAACAAACAGGCGAGAGCAAATCAAGCAGAAAAAATTATCAGCATATTGCGAAAGCAGATAAAACAGGCATGGATAGAATGTAAAGCATGATTCCATTAAAGGTTTAAACTTTATACCTGAAATATACTGAAACAGAGTGTGCGAATCGACAAAGAAAAATAACCAACAGCAAATGATTTCTTTCGGCAGATTCAGTGAAATAAAGGAAACGAAAAATTTCGAGGATTTTCTTTCTGTAAATAATCGATTTAATCGATTCACTGCCAAAGGGTTTCGGAAGTATTTGAGAACGATGAAGAGAGACGACGGCTTGGAATGGTGCGATCGAAATGGTTTTGTGAATGGAAAGAGAAAGGCAGCCGTTCGGGTTCTGGGAAACGAGGCGACGGAAAGAAGGGTTTTGAATTTTAAAACTTGAAAGGACACAACTGTAGGTTTTTGCAGGGAATAGGTAGCGTGTAGCAGAGGAGAGACGGCGAGAAGACTGATGGTTCAGAAGAAAAAATTAAATCCCGCGCAAATCAAAGTGTTAAAAAGTCCATTTTGCCCTTAAATACATAATGATGCAATACTTTAAGTAGAGGGGTATTTAAGTCATATGGGCTTTAAGCATGCAGAATAGGCGCTTCGAAAAAAAATAATTTTAGAGTTTTAGAGCAATCAGACGACTTCGGTTTGCCAACGAAAAAGTAGGAAGCGATGGTAAAGCGTTTAGCAAACAAGAAAATTAGCAAACGGATTAGTATGCCATCGAGAGCAAATTCGCAGACATCGTTCATATCCGATATAATCCGAATTTTTCAAATTACCCCAAAAATATCAGAATGCATTTTCAACACTGCAAATCAACATATATCACTTCATTTTCATATGGAAACATGAGAATACATCAAAATTTAATCAAAAGCATCAATCATACCAAGTTCTCTTCTTATTTTGCAAAAAGTTTCCTCACTAAGTGGCTTTGTGAAAATGTCAGCAAGCTGTTTTTCAGAAGGGACAAATTCGATTTGAATATCACCATTTTGAACATGATCCCTAATGAAATGATGTCTAATTTCAATATGCTTGCTTCTAGAGTGTTGAACAGGATTTTTTGATAGGTTTATAGCACTAGTATTGTCACATCTTATGGGAATGTGATCAAATTTAATTTCAAAGTCTTCAAGCTGTTGTTTCATCCACAAAATCTGTGCAACACAACTTCCAGCTGCAATATATTCAGCTTCCATGAGAAAGTGCAATGAAGTTTGCTTTTCTTGTGCCATGAAACTAATGCATGACCTAGAAATTGACAAGTTCCAGAAGTGCTTTTTCTATCCAATCTACTACCAGCAAAATCTGAATCACTATAACCAATAAGATCAAATGATTCACATTTTGGATACCACAAGCCAATATTATGAGTGCCAATGAGGTATTTAAAAATTCTCTTAACTGCTACAAAATGAGATTCTTTTGGACATGACTGAAATCTTGCACATAAACATACACTAAAATGAATATCTGGTCTAGATGCTGTTAAGTAGAGTAAAGAACCAATCATACCTCTATAAAATTTGTTATCTACCTCTTTACCTTTTTCATCTTTCTCCAATTTAATTGTTGAGCTCATGGGAGTTCCAACACTTTTCATATCCTCCATTTTGAACTTCTTTAGCATATCCTTTATGTACTTGGACAAAGTATCTTCTAAGTTGAGCTCTTGTCATCATTCTTTGTGATGGACTATCAAGAATGTCATCTTTGGAATGATTTCTATGGTACCTCCATTCTTGTGGAATATCTTGATGTTGAGGTTCCTCAATTTGTAGTTCTTCCACATTTGGTTGGGAGTCTTCTTGAATTTCAATATTTGTGGAGCAAGGAAGTTTTTCTTCTTTATCATTTTGATCATCCTCCATTTGTTCTTTTGATTCAAGCTCATCATTATTCGAATTCTTTGAATTTAGAATCTGCTCAAATTCATCATCACAAGAATCTTTCCTTTGCAAGGAAGTGTTAGCATCATCAAAAAGTATATGCATTGATTCTTCCATGGTCAATGTTTTTCTATTGAAAATCCTATATGCTTTGCTATTTGTTGAATACCCTAGAAATATTCCTTCACAAGATTTAGCATCAAATTTCTTGAGATTGCTGTCTTTGTTATTCAAAATGTAACATTTGCAACCAAAGACATGAAAATATGCAATATTGGGTTTTCTTCCTTTCCATAGTTCATAAGGAGTTTTCTTTAAAATAGCTCTAATGGAAACTCTGTTCAAAATGTAGCATCTTTGTATTCTGACACTTGAAATATTTTGGTAAACTGTTTTCATTCAGCATTGTTCTTGCCATTTCTTGCAAAGATCTATTTTTCCTTTCAACAACTCCATTTTGTTGTGGAGTTCTAGGAGCTGAAAATGTATGATAAATACCATTTTGAGAGCAGAAATTTTCAAACAAATTATTCTCAAATTCTTTTCCATGATCACTCCTCAAAGATGTAATGCAATATCCTTTTTCATTTTGAGTTCTTTTGCAAAAGGCTTCAAATATATCAAAGGTTTCATCTTTATGAGCAAGAAAGAAAGTCCATGTGAATCTTGAAAAATCATCAACAATTACAAATGATTGGGCCAAAAAGATCAAGATGCAACAATTCCAATGGTCTAGACGTAGTTACAACATTTTTTGATTTAAAAGATGATTTTGTATGCTTACCAAGTGCACAAGCTTTGCATTGAAATTCTTTTTCAAATCTTAGCTTTGGAAGTCCTCTAACAAGGTTCTTTCTAGAGAGTTTAGCAAGAGTACTCATGCTAGCATGTCCTAATTTTCTATGCCATAACCATGCATTATCATCTGATGTCATAAAACATGTTTCACAATTTTCTTCAAGACTTGTTAAATCAAGTAGGTAAATATTATCTATTCTAGCACCAGCAAACATAACATTATTTCCATGAATTTCACAATGTGTTGAAGTAAAAATGACTTTAAAACCATTGTCACACAATTGACTAACACTTAGAAGATTATACTTTAATCCTTGAACTAATGCAACATTCTCAATACAAGGATTTTTACCAATAGTTCCACATCCAACAATTTTAGCTTTGCTTTTATCACCAAATTTCACATAACCTTCTTCTTTCAAGGTAAGAGAGGAAAACTTGCCTTTATTTCCTGTCATGTGCCTAGAGCAGCCACTATCAATGTACCAATGTTCTGCTTTCCAAAGATACTCCTTAGGCGCACTGAAATCGATTAATCGTTCTTAGGTACCCAAGCAACTTTGGGTCCTTGAATGTTAGTAACATTAGGTAGGGTTCCTTTAGGCACCCATACTTTCTTTGCCTTAAAGGTTCCTTTCCTAATAGGACAAGCATTAATCATATGACCTCTATGATTACAATAAAAGCATGTAATACTCGGTTGAGAAAAGGATGTAGCTTTAACAAAGAATTGTTTGTATTTCCCATACTTCATAAATCCATCATATCCAATTCCAGATTTTTCATTTGTGAATCTTTGATTCCCAAGAAGTATATCAAGTGTTTCTTTTCCTTTTGTAAATTTAGATAAATCTCTTGTCAAAGATTCAACTTTTTCCTCAAGAATTCTGTTTTTCTCAAGAAGTTGTTCACATACTTCTTTTGATCTTTGAAGCTCATCATTAACTTCCTTAAATAATTTCATTTGAGATTTATAAAATTCATTTTCCTTTGAAACCATACTCAATGAAATATTTTCTGATCTTAAAGCACAATTTTCATGAACTAAAATTTTGCATTTCTTTTTAAAAGTTCTATACTTATCATATGTCTTTACAAATGCAAGTTCTAATTCATTAACATTAGAAAGTTCAAGATTTACCTCATTTTCACTATCTTCGATGTGTGAGCTTTCACCTTTTTCTTCAATTGCCATCATACAAGTATTTGCAACCTCTTTGTCACTTGTTTCATCATTTGATGAAGAATCACTGTCACTCCAAGTTGCTGCCATTGCCTTTTTGCTTTTGTCCTTTCTAAACTTATTTTTCTTCTTCAATGTAGGACATTTTGGCTTAATGTGGCCTGGTTTGTTACACTCATAACAAACTATTTCACTTGAATGATTTGGAGTCTTTGGAGCATATTTCTTTGTGAACTTCTTGTATTTTCTTCCACCTTTTCTAAATGCTCTTTTGAATCTTTTGACTATCATAGCCATATCTTCATCATCATCACTTGAAGCACTTGAATCATCACTTGAACTAGCTTTAAGAACAACATTTTTCTTTTTCTCATCTACTTTTTCGGATATGAAAGCTATCCCTTTCTTTTTCTTTTGATCACCTTCATTCTCATCTTTCTTATAAATCATCTCATGTGCAATGAGAGAACCAATCAGCTCATCATAGGTGTATTTTCTGAAATCCTTGGTGTCTTGAATAACAGTAGTTTTTGCTTCCCACGTTTTTGGAAGAGACCTCAGAATTTTCTTCACAAGTTCTTGTTCTTCAAATCTCTTTCCAAGAGCTTTAAGTAGATTTACAAGGTCAGTAAATCTGGTACTCATTTCAGCAATGGTTTCACCAGATTTCATCTCAAATAATTCATAATCACGGATGAGGAGGTTTGCCTTTGACTCTTTTACCACATCTGTTCCTTCATATGTGACTTCAAGTTTGTCCCATATCTCTTTTGCAGTTTGACATCCTGAAACACGATTATACTCATTAATATCAAGAGCACAATGAAGAATATTAATAGCCTTGGCATTTGTAGAAATTTTCTTCCAATCATTATCATCAAATTCAACTTCAGCTTTAGGAATTTCTACAGTTCCTTCACTGGTTTTATAAGGAATATAAGGACCATCTTTAACTATTCTCCAAGCATCAATGTCAACAGATTGTATAAAGTTTCTCATTCTAGTTTTCCAAAAGGAGTAATTTGTGCCATTAAAAAGTGGTGGTCTAGTGATGGAATAACCTTCAGCTAAGGGGGCAGGTATACCAGAATTTCTAGATGAACTAGCCATGTGTGTGGATCACTCTAAGGGGTTTAATCCTCAAGCAAGAGAGACAAGCTCTGATACCAAATTGATGTCCCAAAATATGTCCAAGAGGGGGGTGAATTGGACTTTAAAAACAATTTTCGGTTCTTGCTCAAAACCTTTGAAAATTGCAGCTAGGTTCAACTAAATTAACTAATGTGAAAAATGAACAATATAGCTCTATTGACAAGTTGACTCAAGTTTGAGCTGTATGCAATCAGTATACTGATATAACAGACTATATTAACATTCAGTAAATATATCAGTAAACTGAATACGTTTTTATCACAGCAACTAGAGCAGTATACCAGATATCCTATCTGACAGCACAACAGATAACCAACAGAATATATCAGATATCAGCAGATTTTGCAGTAAACTATTTTTCTCAGATAGCAGCAAGATCAACAGCATATGATATCAATTTTCATATCAGCAAAAGCATATCATTCATAAAGCTAAATTGCAAAAATGTAAAGAGCAAGGGTTTAGAAAATGAACACTGGAATTTTTATAGTGGTTCAGCTTTAACTAGCCTACATCCACTCTCTCAAAGATCACACTTTGAGTCTTCACTCCACTATTCTTCTCTTTTCAAGGCAAGAGACAAAGCCCTTTACAAATCTTCTCAACAAAGCTTTTACAAGTAGCTTCACACTTCTACCAAGTGTTATCCCAAACACTTATCACAACCAAGCTTCAATAGGTGCTTGAATGACCTCTCACAAATGATAATAATGTGTTTAAAACTCACTCTCACTCAATACAACAGAAACTATAAAGAAGAGTTGAGTAAATAAGCCAATGATGAGCAATAAATCACTTTGAGCACTTTGAATGAAAGTTTTAAAGATTTTGAACAGTAGAGGGACTTTCATTAAGTGCAAAATGGCCAAAGGAAGGTGTATTTATAGCTTTGGAACGTTTTTTACCGTTGCAGAACTCATTTGAACGTTACAGATACGAATTTCAAGAAAATAGCCGTTATTTTGTCGTTTTCTGCGATGTTGTGCAGAGTTGAAACAGTTAGCGTACTTGAGAAAATAGCAAACCAGTTAGCATACTAAAATAAGTAGCAAACCAGTTAGCATACCAGGAAAGCTTTTCTGCATAACTTTCAAAACTATAAAACTTCACACCAAATCATAGTCAAATACTTTTTTTAGGCCAATAATGATGTTTAAAAAGAAAATCTTTTGAGGGATTGAAAATAAGTATCATTGACTTTTACTCCTCAATTCTTTTCACAAGTAATTCTAGAAATTAAAACTAATTTCTATACTAGATGTACCTTCAATTCTGATTTTCAATGCAGCCTTGGAAGGTAACATTTTCTTCTTTTATCTCTTTTGCTTCGTCTTGTGTTATCCTTAGAATGTCATCCTTTCTTCATAAGCATGAATCCATCATGAAATCCTTTTGTCATTTTTCTTTGAAATACACAACACTTAAAACAATGTTAGTTTGATTCTAGTTGAGTTTTGGTATCATCAAAATCTATGCTCCTTTGAGCTTGTGGGGTCAACAATACCAAAAGAAGTTCTAGTCACTTCAAGACCATGGAAAAATTTTAAATTTTCAAAGTCTTTAATTCTAAATTTATGGTCAAGAAAGGCTTTTACATTAATCTCTACAAGATTAGTGCCAGCTAGGATGACATCATCAACATAAACAAGAAGCAGTATAATATCTGCTGAAGTTTTCTTGACAAAAAGAGAGTAATCAGAACTTGATTGATGATACTCCAATGCCTGAGTTAGTTTGCTAAACCATTGTCTACTTGCCTACTTAAGTCCATAGAGTGACTTTTGAAGATGACAAACTTGGTTGGGTTTAGAGCTTGAAAAACTGGGTGGTAATACCATATACACTTCTTCAAGGAGGTCACCATGAAGAAATGCATTAATGACATCGAGTTGTTGTAAAATCTAGTTATTGGTAGAAGCAATTGCCAATAGCAATCTAATTATAGTCATCTTAGCAACTAGACTGAATATATCAAAGTAATCCACACCCTCTTGCTGAGGGTACTCTTTTGCAACTAAATGTGCATTATGCCTTTCAATTGTCCCATCCGCCTTATATTTGATCTTAAAAACCCATTTGTAACCCATTGGAGTTTTGCCAGTAGGTAACTCAGTAATATTCCAAGTTTTATTTTCCTCAAGATCCTGGATTTCAGCCTGCAAAGCCTTTCTCCAACAATCATGTTTTACAGCTTGTTGAAAAGTTTTAGGTTTGTCATAAGCAGTAATAGAGAGAAGAAAATGTTTATGTGTAGGAGAAAGATGAGAATATGAAATGACAGACTCTAAGGGATAAAGAGTACCTGGTAGATCATTAGTAACAACTGAAACAAAAATAATATTGCAATGGTAATCTTGCAAGTATGATGGAGGTCTTTTGATTCTTTGAGACTATCTAGAAGGAATATTTTATGAGGAAGTAGAAGGAAGAGGAGAATGAGAAGCAGAAGAAGAAGGATTTTTGTGAAGTAGCAGAAGGAATGGCGGGGAAATCATAAAAAATAGGTAAAGAAGAATTTTGAGGAAGAGAAAGTAATGGTGGAATGGTAGTAGAAGTGTGATGGAAAGGAAATATATTTTCATGAAAAATGACATGTCTGGATGTAAAGATGTTTCCATTTTGAATGTCAAGCAACATAAATCCTTTAGTTCTAGGTTTAAAAACTAAGAAAACGCATTTTCGAGCCCTTGGATCAAATTTAGTTCTATGAGTTGTCAAGGTGGATGCAAAACAAAGAGATCCAAATGTTTTCAGTTCTGTAAAATCTGGTATTTAAGAATAAAGCATTTCATAGGGAGTTTTGTTATTGAAAAGGGGAGAAGGAAGTCTATTGATGAGGAAAACAACATGAAGAATAGTGTAAGACCAGTAAACTTTAGGTAAATTTGATTGAAATAAAAGGGATCTAGCAACATTCATGATATGTTGATGTTTTCTCTTCACAATGCCATTTTGTTGTGGAGTTTCAACACAAGAAGTTTGATGGATAGTTCCTTTTCGCATAAAAAGCGGCATATTAAATTCAGCACCATTGTCACTTCTTATAATTTTAATTGAGGCGAAAATTGTGTTTCAACTAAAGAAAAAAGATTTTAAAACTTGTCTTATTTGAGATTTAGATTTTAAAAGAAATATCCAAGTATGTCTAATGTAATCATCCATAATTATCAAGAAAATTTATGATTATGGTAGTGGAACAGAGAAAGGACCCCAAAGGTCTACATGTATCAATTCAAATGGTTTATTTGTAATAGAGGTACTAATAGCAAATGAGAGTTTCTTTTGTTTAGCAAAATGACAAATGTCACAATTAGCATTATTTACTGAAAAACTTGAAAGATATTGTTAAAGAATTTTGAGTCTTGAATCAAATGGATGTCCAAGTCTATAATGCCAAGGATCAAAGGCAATAGAGGAAGAAGCAAAGACTTTGTGAAAATGAAATGAACTTGTAGGATTGTTCAATGTATAGAGGCCTCCTTGCTCTTCAGCTATACCAATTATCTTCCAGTTTGGAAGTTTCTGAATAAAACATATTTGTTTATGAAAAAATAAGCAACAATCAGAAGAAAAAATTAATTTTGTGACTGAAATGAGATTAAAATGAAAAGCAGGAATATACAAAACATCATATAGAACTAAGTGAGAAGAAAGAATGACAATACTAGAAATGTTAGTTGTGACTTTAGTACCATTTGGCAAAGTGACAGAAACAAGAGGAATTAATTTTGAAGAACAAAAAAACTTTAAAGAATGAGTTATGTGATCTGTGGCTCCAGTGTCAAGGATCCACTAATCAGAATTACTTTTACAAGGAAAAACAAAATGATTGCCTATGTTGGAGTCAAAGGAAGAAACAAGATTGGTTGTATGAATAGGTGTAACACCCCTATATTCGGTAGTGCGTTCTACTATTCCGGTGACCAGTGTCTGTCCGGACAGATAGAATGCCTAGAACTACACTTAAATGTTAGTGAGAAGACATAAAATAATGAAATACAATAGAGGAAAATACAAGAAAAATAAAGAAAAAATAAGAGCAATGAAATGTAACTAAGTTAAACGAGCCAAAAATCGTAGCGATGGGTGACCGCACCGGGAAGTTACGGCGATGACTGTTGACTAGCTTTGGACCACGGGGAATCCTGGGAAATATTTTTAAGACTTAAATAAAAATTCATAGAGGTGTAATTGACATTGGAAATGTCAAAGAAAATTTAGCAAGTCAATATAAACAAAAACGAAAATTAAAGAAATCGATAGGTCAAGAAGTTAATCGGTAGCATCGAAAAATTCGAAATACAACCCGAAGAAGGGCATTTTGGTCAATTGATATCCCGAGTTGCCTTTTGACCTAAATGTCTATAAAAATAAAATAATATTAAACTTTGAAAATGTCATGAAAAATAAGAAATGTGGTACATATTATAAATAGTGAAAGTTGGTGGCAAAATTGCAAAATTAAGAAACTTTAGATTATTTAAATAATTAAGCAAGGTTAGTGCTCCACTAACCATGCTTAAGTGGCCATATGTAAGCCTTCTTGGACAAAAAATAATCTCATCTTCAACCTCTCACCATTCAGCCGAAACCAATTCTCCATGGAAACTCCATGGCCGGCCACATGCATGAGCTCCACTCCACCATCTTCAAGTCACTATTTCTCCTAGTTGTCTTCATTAAAGTTGATCACCACACCTTGGGCAGCATTTTGGAAGCAAAAAGGGAGAGATTTGAAGAGGTTTGACAAGTTTCACTTGAGGTACATGTCCAATTTTCTTTCATTTCTTTGTTAAAGTTTGTGTTGGTGTTGTGGTGAGTGGATTTGTCAAGAAATTTTGAGGTTTTAATGAGTTATTGGAAAGTACTATTTTCGGCAGCCATGGAATCTCAAGGTTAATGAATTATTTCTTCATGTAAATGGTGATTTGAGGTGTTGATTTAAGTACTTAAATGTATAGGAGTTGATTTACCATGTATATAGTTTGAATTGTTAGTTTATGAATTGAAAATGAAAGTTTGATGTATATGTGTAACTTGGACAGCATTATAGTGAAGTTGGAAGTGTTTAATTTCATGAATGGTTTGTTAAATTATGGTATTAAAGGTGGCAGAATATGTATATAATTTACTAGTGAAGTTAAATGTAATATTGGGAGTGTTTACATGTATATATTGTTGTAAATGAACTTTGTAATTTAGGACTATATTTGGTGTATTGTGATTTAGGACTATAATTGGTGTATTAAAGGTTATTGTATTCTGCCCAAAGTGACTATAATATAAAGTGATGAATGGTTGTGGTATGATACAAATGCAGAATTAGGTTTGGGAAGTGAAGTTATAGCTAGTTGAATGTGTGATTGGTTGGTGCTTCATAAATGTGTTAAGGGCAGTATGTATTTTAGGCTATAAATGGAATTGTGTGACTCCAATTGGTATGAGGCCAATTAGAGGTGAAACTAGACATAAAATGTGCCAACTTTCATGTTGAAAGCCTACCAAAATTTTGTCCGGAAAGTGACACTAAAACTGACCTAATCCGGAATTACAAACTTGGTAACCCATAAATTGACCATTTGAACAGCAGTCAGTCTTTTAGCCATAACTCACTCAAAACAAGTCCAAATGATCTGAAATTTATACCGTTGGAAAGCTTAGGAATAGGTCTAAAATTCATTAATTCATCCCACAATATCTTTAATTCTGTAAAATATTCAGTAATTGTTTGATTACCTTGCTTGAGAGAATAATCTCTTCCTGCAGATCTGAAATTTGAAGGATGTCTCCCTAAGAAAACCTTTCCTTCAAATCTTTCCATACATCTGCTGCCTTATCAATCCAAATCACACTGTGAGTAATTGACTAAGACAAAGAATGGATTAACCATGATAACACCATAGTGTTACATATCTCCCAAGCAGGATACAAAGTATCTGTAGTTGCAAGAGCCTTCAAAGAACTGTTGGAGAATGATTCAAAGTCAGTTACCAAAATATTAGTTTTTTTTTTTTTACTGAGTTGGATGTTGTTAATTCTGTTCCTTTATTTTCTACTTTATGCTAGTATTTTGCTGCTCTTCTTTTGCTAATTTGTTATTGTGTAAAGCCTATTTATAGGCCTGTTGTTTACTTCATTTTGCAAGTGAATAAAATAGCAACTTTAGTCAACTATATCCCGTCTTTCTATTATAATTCCTCTGTTTTTTTGTTGCTTTGTTTAATTCTTAAATTAGCTCAAGCCTACTGCAGATTTTTTTGGTCACTATCTATCTAATAAAAGTCTTGTGCGACAGCCTCTTGCATTTACTGCAGATTTCCAACATTAGTGGTATTAGAGCCAGGTTTGTTTGTAACTGGGCGTAAAGATTCATGGCAACTAATGGCAATGTTGTGAACATTTCTCAGCCAGCAATTCCAGTTTTTAAAGGTGAAAGCTATGAGTTTTGGAGTATTAAGATGAAGACATTATTCAAGTCTCAAGATCTGTGGACTTGGATGAGAATGGATTTGTTGATCCAGATGAAGAGGCCAGGCTAAGAGAGAACAAGAAGAAAGACTCGAATGCATTATTCTTCATTCAGCAAGCAGTGCATGAGTCAATTTTCTCAAAAATTACAGCAGTAACTACTGCCAAAGAGGCTTGGACTACTTTGCAGACAGTGTTCCAAGGCTCCTCGAAGGTAATCACAGTGAAACTTTAAACTCTTCACCGAGATTTTGAAACCTTACATATGAAAAGTGGAGAATCAGTGCAAGAGTTTTTGTCTAGAATAACTACAATTGTTAATCAAATGAGGTCCTATGCAGAAAAGATTTTTGATCAAACCATAGTTGTAAAAGTGTTGCGAAGTTTGACTCCAAATTTTGATAATGTAGTAGCAACTATAGAAGAATCCAAAAACTTGGCTACCTACTCATTTGATGAATTGATGGGTTCACTGCAATCCCATGAGGCAAGACTGAATAGGTTAGATGAGAAGAATGAAGAAAAGGCTTTTCATGTGAAGGGGAGGCATCACACAAGAAAAATGAGCAAAGAGAAGCAAGCAGTAGAGGACGTGGCAGAGGTGGATTTCATGGAAGAGGTGGTCGCGGCAGAGGACGAGAACGAGGTGATGAGCACCAAAATCAAAAACAGCAGCAGGAAGGTAACAAAAGTGGTGTTCAATGCTACTATTGTAAGCAGTTTGGGCATATAAAAGCTGACTGCTGGAAAAGAAAAAAACAAGAACAAGCAAATTATGCAGAACAAGAAAAGGAGGAGCTCAAGCTTTTCATGGCTCATCAAGAAGAAATTATTGACAGCAGCATTTGGTTCCTGGACAACGGATACTCTAATCACATGACTGGTGTACGGTTACTATTCAAGGAGCTTGATGACACTTTCAAACAAAAAGTAACACTTGGAAACAGCAAGAAGATTCAAGTGGAAGGCAAAGGTACTATGGCAATAAAAAATAGTTATGGTAATGTAAAGCTTCTCTATGATGTCTATTACATTCCTAGTTTGTCACAGATTTTATTGAGTGTTGGGCAACTCATGGCTACTGGATATTCTATTGTATTTGATGATGTGTGTGATTAGAGATAAAAAATCAGATCAAAAGTATAGTTGATGTTTGCATAACACCAAACAAATTATTCCCACTTGAAATTTCTAGTGTTGAAAGCCATGCACTTATTGTTCAAGAAGCTAGTGAGTCAAGATTATGGCATTTACGGCATGGGCATTTAAATGTAAAAGGTCTAAAATTATTGAGTCAAAAGGAAATGGTTTTTGGGTTGCTTAAAATTGAGTCTTTAGATGTATGTGAAGGGTGTGCATATGGAAAACAATGTAAGAAACCATTTCCTATAAGGAAGTCTAGAAGGGCATCTAGTTGTCTTAAGCTTGTGCATGCTAACTTGGTTGGTCCCATGAAAACATAATCGTTTGGTGGGAGCAGATATTTTTTGTTATTTACAGATGACTATAGCCGAATGAGCAGGGTGTATTTTTTGCAATCCAAGTCAGAAACATTTGAGAACTTTAAAAAGTTCAAGACACTTGTGGAGAAGCAAATTGGAAGTTGCATCAAGGCGCTATGCACAGATAGGGGTGGTGAGTTTGTATTGCAGGAATTTAATTAATTTTGCAAAGAACAAGGCTTGCAAAGAGTGATCGCTCCATACACTCCAGAGTAGAACGATGTCATTGAACGTAAAAATCAAACAGTTGTTGAGATAGCGAGAAGTTTACTGAAAACTAAAGGACTTCCATATCAGTTTTGGGTAGAAGCAGTAGCAACGACAGTATCCTTGCTCAATTTACCCCCAACAAAGGCTGTTTTGAATCAAATACCATATGAGGCTTGGTGTAGGAGGAAATCGTGGGTAAGCCATTTAAAGGTTTTTGGCTGCATTGCCTATACTTTAATTGATTCACATAATCATAGTAAACTTGATGATAAATCAACAAAATGCATTTTTATTGGTTGTTGTTCTTAATCTAAAGCATATAGGCTGAATAATCCCATTGGTGGCAAAGTTATTATCAGCAGGAATGTTATTTTTAATAAGGAAGCAAGCTGCATTTGGGAAGAAAATTCAAATGGTGTTCAGTTTGAAGTCTTAAATAAAGCTCCACAGACTGAAGTCCAACAGCCTCCTTCCCCAAATTCTTCAAGTTCATATCCTCCAACTTCACCAAACTTGTCATCTTCAAATAGCAGAAGTTCATCTGAAGATGACACTCCTCTAAGGAAATTCAGATCATTGGCTGAAATTTATGAGTCTACACAGGCCTTGTTTGTTGCTGATCCAACAACTTATGAAGAAGTAGTAGAAAAAGAAAAGTGGAGCAATGCAATGAAGGAGGAACTTGTAGCAATTTAGCGAAATGAGACGTGGGAGCTTGTAGATCTTCCCAAAGATAGGAAAGTAATTGGAGTCAAATGGGTCTTCCGAACCAAGTTTCAAGCAGATGGCGGTATTTAAAAGCACAAAGCACTATTGTTAGTGAAAGGTTATTCACAACAACCAGGAGTGGATTATGATGATATTTTCTCTCCAGTTGCATGGTTTGAGACAGTCAGAATGATCTTGGCATTGGCTGCATATTTGAAAAGGACTATGTATCAGTTTGATGTTAAATCAACATTTCTAAATAGCGAATTGCAAGAAGAGCTTTACATTGCTCAGCTTGAAGGATTCACAGTTAAAGGCAAAGAGGAGAAAGTGTATAAGCTCCGAAAAGCTCTCTATGGACTAAAGCAGGCACCGCGTGCATGGTACAACAAAATTGATACTTGCTTTCTCCAAAATGGCTTTGAAAGAAGTAAGAATGAGTCCAATCTTTATGGTAAGAAGCAAGGTTGTAACGCCCTCACCGTAGGTAGTCCGTACATTCTTGTAACGCCCTCACCATAGGTAGTCCGTACAATTTACTGTTTCGACGACTCATATCTGTTCGGACAGTCAAAATGTCTGGAACTACACCTAAACTATAGTGAGAAGGCATAAATTAATGGAATAAATATTAAAAAAAAATATAGGAAAAATTTTGAGAAATAAAATAAAATTTAAAGAATTTATTAATTGATATAAAAAAAAATAAAAATAATCCAATGAGCACCATGAAAGGCATTTTGGTCATTTTACCCCTAGAGGTGAATTTTGACTTAAATGTCAAATTAAAATTTGGAAATAGAATAATTAACATAAATTAATTTTATGAATTTAAATTTGAAAAATAAGAAGAGAAAGAAGAAGAAAAGAAAAGAAAAGGAAAGAAAAGAAAAGAAAGGAAATAGATTTATGAAATTTAAAAACAATAAAGTACACATAAATATATATATATATATATAAATAACCACAAGAGACAAAACCCCCCACCAACCATCTTCTTCTTCCTCTTCTCTCTCTCTCCTTGCCGTCTCCCTTGCTCTCTCCCTCCCCACCATTGTTATCAAGCTTAAAGCTTGATTTCCCAAGCTTTCACTCACCAAAACCCATAGACCCCTTCACAAAAAATTTAGCCCACACCATAAGGAAGCTTTAGATACCCATAAGAAGAAGAAAGATTAAAGTTTGAAGTGGGTCACAAGAGGTTAGTGCACTAATCCCTCTTCTTCTCTTTATTAAACATGAAAAGCATGTTTAGCTAAGCATAAATACCATTAAAACAAAACGAAAATCTAGAGGAAAGAACCCTTGAATTTTTGGCAGCCATGGAACTTGAAGTTTATTGCTTTTAAGTGATGAAAAATGGTTCCATGAGAATGTGTAATTAGTTGAAATGTTTGGGTGTTTGATTGTGTAGTGTTTGTGTAAATTTGAAACTTTGAAAACTAGGGTTTGTGTAAATGTTGAGGACTTTGTGTAAAATGTTGAAATTGATCTATTGGGATGAGATTGTTGCTTATAGAAGTGTATTACATGCAAATTGATGTAAGGAAGTTGGAGGAGATTGAGTTTTGGAAGTGTCAATTTTCTGCAGGTTGTGTTTGTTGAGGGCAGTGTACATTTAAGAGAATTTATTAATTGGTACAAAAATAATAAAAATAATCCGATATGCACAATGAAGGGCATTTTGGTCATTTCACTCCCAGATGTGAATTTTGATCTAAATGTCAAAATAAAATTTAGAGAATGAAATAATTAATATAAGTTAAAAATTATGAGTTTAATTAGGAAGAAGAAGAAGAGAAAAGAAAAAGAAAAGAAAAGAAAAGAAAATGAAAAGGCTAATGACATTTTATAAAATTAAAGTACAATAAGTATATGTATATAAATAGACACAAGATGACAAAACCTACCTAACTCATCTTCTTCTCCACCTCTTCTCTCTCCTTTGAGCCGGCTGCCATAGATGCTCCCTTCCACCATTTTTGTTTTCCTTAAAGCTTGATTTCTCAAGCTTTCTCCTCATCAAAACCCATAGTCCCGTTCATTAAAAATTTAGCCCACTCCATAAGGAAGCTTTAGATACCCATAAGAAGAAGAAAAGTTGAAGTTTGAAGTTAGGTCACAAGAGGTTAGTGCCTAATATTCCTTTCTCCCTTTATTAATCCTTAAGTTAAGGTTAAAATAAAGTGAAATTTGTAAGAAACTAAAAGAAATTGGTGAGTTATGAGGGGGGGTGAATTTTCGGTACTCATGGTAAGTGATGGACTTTGATGACTTTAGTGTATATAAAGTGATTTAGTGATGTTGATTTATGCATTTATAAGTATTAGAAGTTGATTTACATTGAAGTTTCATGAGGTTGAAATTGTGAGTTAGGGTTTGACCTAACTTTGGTACTTTTGTATTATACCTTGCAATTGGGATTGTTGAGATGTGTTGATGATATTTAGAAGTGTCTTGAATGTCAAATTGAAGTAAGAAAGTTGGAGGAGATTGAATATTGGGAGTGCCATTTTCTGTAGGTTTGGGACTCAATGAGTCTAATGTGTTTGGTGAACCATAACTGAAATTGTGTGACTCCAATTAGTATGAGGCTAATTGGAGGTGAAACTAGACCCAAATGGTCCATTTTTCATGAAGAAACCATGCTCAAATTTTGTCCAAAACTTGACCAATTTTCTACCCAAATCTGGATGACCTTGCACAAAACCCAGAAAATGACCAAATGAATAGTACATATTCATTTGGTCATAACTCCCTCTATACTGGTCCAAATGGCCTAAATTTGATACCATTGGAAAGCTTAGATATAGGGCTACAATTTTCATGAAGACCACTAAACCTAGAAATGCCTTAAACCAAACCAAATTGCTGGCCCAAGTTGGGTCACAAAACTATCTAGAATTAAGTTGTCCAAAAACTGTTGTATATAAACTTAGCCAACCAGTTTTGGCAAAATGGCCATAACTTGGTTTACAAGAACTCAAATGTAATGAAACTAGTGGCAAAATGTCCACAATACACAGATCTACAAAATTGGCATTTTGACCAAAACCCAGAAATCAAGAGAACTAGGTCAAATAGTTAGAACAAATCACTGCATCAAAACCTAAAATATGACCAAACTTCACTTAACCCCAGAACAGTCTTTTAGTCATAACTCCCACTAGAAAAATCCAATTGGGATGAGCCATACCTTTCCAGAAACATAAGAGATAGGGTTACAACTTTGTTTCAGGAACCTTTCTCAAATTATGAAGTTAAGATTCTCAAAAAGTGACCTGCAATCATTTACCTGAACTAAACACCTATTAGCACAGGGTATATGAGTCCAGGTAAGTTAATTGGCTATAAATAATTCCACAAAACTTGAAAAATTGTGATTCAAATTTCTCAATGATCATAGGATAGAGGAAAATAATTTCTCTGAAGATCACCATGCCTAAAAGTGACTGCAACATGTTCCATTAATTAGGGAAATTTTAAGTCTAAAAGCTGCCTAGTTAAGGAATCAGAATCTGGAAATGAATCAGTTATGATTATCTGACCATAACTTGACTAAACATCCAATTGACATGATTCAAAAGGAAAAATAAAGACAAGACATAGAGGAACAACTTCCATGAAGGAAGTGGGGGCCAAACAATGGTTACAAATTGATCAAATGGATAGGTTAAAGTTAGTGTGCAAAAACTGGAAATGGTATAAGTGACCATTAAACCCAGCATATTCATTTAAGGATATTTCCCACTAGAAGTCTTCAATTGAAATGAGCCATACTAATAAGTAAAGCTAACAAACAAACCTAAAACTTTGTTTTAGACATCCTTCTCAAATTATAAATGTATGAAGCCTAAATTTAAGGTCAAAGCTATTGACCTAAATGGAAAGCATGTTAATATAGGCTATTTGAATTCAAGCCAATGATGTGACTATAAATAATTCCATAAGGCTTGAAAAATTATAATTAAAATTTCTAAATGACTATAAGACATAGGTCAACAAATTCTATGAAAAATACTAGGCATAAATGTTACTACAAGTTGTCCAAATAAATTGTTCAAATTGATTTGCAAAAATTAAGATACAAAAAAAAATTGAACCTAAAGAAAGGTTCTTGATATAAATTATTGACTTATTCCTAATAAGTCAATATATGCCAAATTACATAAAATAGTTATGTGGGACTCATTTTCCCACGATACATGGACATATAAATTCTGTTAAATGATTATTAATACTTAATTGCCCATAGTAAACCTAGGCTTATATTTATATAGTTGGATCGATTGGTATACCAATTAGGGATTACAGATAGCAGTACTGCTTACAGAGCAAATCATGAACTGGCAATATATATATGTTAGGATTTTTCTATCAGCTATATGCCTACTCATTGGCCATTGGGCCTAACCTTATTTCTGGCCTCGTGCCTGACAGATGTATACAGGGTAGACATATGGCTGTCATATGTCTACCCTGTATACTCCCGTGTATCCAGCATTATAGTTTGTTATAGGTTACTTGGGCACAAATATGCAGATATGACATGAAATACACCGATATGACATAAAATACGCTGATACGATTCTAAAGACTCTAATATGAGTTTAAAAAGCCAGAGAATGAAATTAATACACAGAAAAGATCGATAATTATTTTATTTTTAAAGTACAAAAAGTTATAAATGACTTAGACTATATAAGAAATTAATAGAAAAGATCTTGTTAAATTTAAGCTGTTCTCAAAGTGTAACAAATTTATAAATGTCTTAGAATTGATGATAATTTCAACGATATGAGTTTAAGGAAATGAAAATAAGATCTATACACAGATAAGATCCTGATAAGTAAATTTTTTCCAAAGTGTAATAAAATATATAATTGACCTAGAAGTGCCAAATTCTACATAGAGCTATTACTTTTAATTATTCAGTTATTATTCTTTAAAATTATGCACCACTCAGCAATTTGCTTAGCGCGTTGGTTTTTCCATCGCGTGAGGTCTGAGATCGTGATCACTACTGACAAGAATCGCCACAATAGTGTTCGACCATGATTGACTAGATCGCATCTGATTCAAAGTTTACCTCATTAGTCTTTTGTATTTTGGTAGGGCCCATGTATAGACTAGTATTTTGATTCATTGTGTATAATCATGATATAATTACTAGTTTGTGATGTAAATAAAAATTATAATTACATATTTTGGATTATAAATAAAGTTATGAATTTATGCATATGAATTTCTATATGAATGAATGAATGAACTTGGAATGGTATTAGTAGAAATGACATGATATGACATGTAAAGAGATGAAATTGTTTTTAACAGGTAACTATTAGAACCCGCTAGATGCCAATAAAACAGAGGAGGCTCTGCCCGGGTTTTCACACAGAAAAAAAAAATTTTTCCACATGTTTTCTATAAAGTTTAAAATTAACAATGGACATGACAGGATAAGATAGGGTGCTCCGGCACCGAATGTGGCACTCCTCACTCGGCTACACTATAGACGGGAGAGGGGCGTCACAAAGGTACAAATGATTTTCTCATTATTTACCTCTATGTGGATGATATGATTTATATGGGATCTTCTTCTCCTCTTATTAATGAATTCAAAGCTTCCATGGAAAAGAAATTCAAAATGACAGATCTTGGAGAGTTGTAGTACTTTCTTAGGCTTGAGGTGAAGCAAGTTGAAGATGGCATCTTTGTGTCAAAGAAGAAATATACTGCTGATTTGCTTAAAAGGTTTAACATTTTGGGTTGTAAAATTGCAGCCACACCAATGAATTTTAATGAAAAATTACAAGTTAATGATGGTACTGAACCAGCGGATGCAAGGAGTTTTAGAAGTTTGGTTGGAGGCTTAATCTACTTGATTAATATGCAACCTGATATTTCTTTTACTGTTAGAGTTATTTCTAGGTTCATGCATTGTCCATCAAAGCATCATTTTGGAGCTGCAAAAAGGGTTCTACGTTATATTGCTAGAACAGTCGATTTTGGGATATGGTATGGTCATGTTTCAGAGTTCAAATTATTTGGCTATACTGATAGTGATTGGGCTGGGTGTTTGGAGGATAGAAGAAGCACATCTAGTTATGTTTTTAGTCTTGGATCAGCTGTTGTGTGCTAGAGTTCAAAGAAACAAACAACAACAGCCTTGTCTTCATCTGAAGCAGAATATACAACTACAAGTTCATCAGCATGTTAAGCCTTATGGTTAAGAAGAATTCTAGCTGATGTCTATCAAGAACAGCAGGAAGCAACTGAAATTTACTGTAAAAATCAAGCCGTAATTTCTATGTCCAAAAATCCAGCTTTTCATGGAAGAACCAAGCATATAGATATTCGAGTTCATTTCATTCGAGATCTTGTGTCAAATGAATGAATCATTTTGAAGTACTGCAACACAAATGAGCAGGTGGCAGATATTTTGATAAAGTCCCTTCCTTGAGATAAACATGTTTATTTTAAGCTCCAACTTGGCGTCTGTAACTTTGAATCAAGAGGGAGTGTTGGAGAATGATTCAAAGTCAGTTACCGAAATATTAATGTTTTTTTACGGAGTTGGATGTTGTTAATTCTATTCCTTTATTTTCTACTTTATGCTAGTATTTTGCTGCTCTTCTTTTGCTAATTTATTATTGTGTAAAGCCTATGTATAGGCACATTGTTTACTTCATTTTGCAAGTGAATAAAATAGCAACTTCAATCAATTATATCCGTCTTTCTACTATAATTCATCTGTTTTTACATTGCTTTGTTTAATTCCTAAATTAGCTCAAGCCTACTCTGATTTTTGGGTCACCATCTATCTAATAAAAGTCCTGTGCGGTAGCCTCTTGTGTTTACTGTAGATTTCCAACAAGAACTATCAACAAAATATAACTTGTTCTTTGACAGAAGCGCCATCCTTATTGCACGAGACCAAGAATGGTAATTAGGACTAGTGAGAACTGGAGATACCAGAACAAGAGCTGGATTTTCATTAGGATGAAGATAATACGGACCAGAGGGTTTTTGGGTAGGATCTTGATTAGTAGCCATGAACAAAGGCTTAGGGTTTCAGCAAGAAAATGAAGAACAATGAAGCAATCTCGAGAGAAAAAAAAAATGTGCTCTGATACCATATGAGAAAAGGGAAAAGAATATTATTAATTTAGAAGAATGAAAAAGATACTGAAGTCGCTTTAGCTTTTATATATATATATATAGCCAGCAAAAGAAGGAACTAGGAAAATGACTCTAATTAATTCGACTAACTAATCAAATACATGTGAAGCAGCTAATTAACTGACTAACTGACTTTTGAAGTTTTAGCGTCTAATTCTGTTTTTTTTATCTAGTGCTTATCAATTAAATTAACCTTTTAACTACTTAATAATTATTATTAATATAATGCTTTTGGAAAGTAAATGCCATTACTAAAGACTAATTTTAATTATATATTTTAATCTTTTTAGTCAAAAAGAAGAATAGGTATTGTTGTCTTTTCATTCGCTTCTCCTCTTAAGTAAAAAGCAACCGTCATTTAAGGTTTGCCATTGTAGCGTTGGAAGATGGAGTAGCTTGCGTTTTGTGATTTGGAGTGAACTTAAATTGGATTAGCGGTCAAGTCTCTGCTAATTTATTTATTCAAAATTTTGATTCATTTTCTGGGGTGGTTCTAATTTTAGCTTCAAATAGAATTCTTTAATTCTATACTTTTCAATTTTTATTAATTCTATACAAAAAAATTGTGCTTTTATTTTTTTTTTTCAATTATATTATACACTAACTAAATTATAATTCAAACTCTATGTTTTTCAATTTTTTTTATTTATGTCATATTGTTGGCATGATATGACAGCTGATGTGGCTACACCACTGATAAATTAACAGCACAAGTGACAATGGGATATGGTTAGCAATTTTAGTAATAATGACAAAAATGCATCACGCTCTTCGGCCCAAGATTCCAACATGCAGATTTCCTCATGCATGTTTTTATATGTAAAAGATCTATTAAATTATAATTATTTTTCAATATTTTCAACGAATTTTGAGAATTTTTTTCAATAAATATAACCTTTATTTGTATTCCATATAGCTTAAATGAGAGTATAATATATGTATTATATTTTAAATAAAAAATATAATTATTTAACTATAAAATTTAAATAGATAGACCATTTTTTAACAAAACAATACTCAAAATATATAATTATTCAAAATTAAAATAAATTAAGGATATTAATTGGACTAAATTTCAAAGGATTGGCCATTTTATTAATAGAATTAAATTTTTAAAAATAATTTAATTCAAATTCAAAATAGAGGAATTGTTATTTATTTTTAATATATTTAAAAATTTACTCCTAAGGGGTGAGATAGAATAACAAGTATCCATTTTCCTTTAACTAGTGATTTTGGGTTCAAACTCTGAATGTGAAGCACCTGAGTACTTTATCCTCCTTTATGAGCCTGTCCGATGTGAATTCGGGTTAGTTGGACCAATAGATTTAGAATACCAAATGGTTTCTACCAATATATATATATATATATATATATATATATATATATATATATATATATATATATATATATATATATTTTAATTTATAATTTACTTTAATTTACACTATAATTAATTTAAATAAATTAATTTTGGATCAAATAATAAGAATTAGAGAGTTAACTTGATTTTACCAATAAACTCAGAACACGTTACTACTCTTAAAAACATTTTATTTTTATTTTTATTTAATTTTATAAAAATATAATTTAGAGCCACGATACGGTTTATTTGTTTTATCATTAATAATAATTAATATGTGGAGGGGGCATGCATCTTATTTTCATTTTTAGTCATATACTTTTTTTTAAGAAAAAAGGGAAATTAGTTCAAACTAGATTAGCAAATAAATTTAGGGACGATAATGAGTTAGATATTTGTCGGTATTCGATCTGACTTGTCACTACTCAATTTATGGACCGGATTGACACTAAGATTTGAGTCAGGATAAGGCCCCCAAAGCCCGTAGTAAACCTCACTGTTCAAGCCCAAACTATAAGCCCAATTTCAAAATCCAATTCAAGAAAATATCCGAAAAGATTTCGCCCATATCCAGGACCATCCAATATAGAGTTTTTGACTAACCTGACCTGTAATCATAATACATAACCATTTAGGGAGGTTAGCTCACCCACAACATTTTTAATTAACACAATCTGATCATTGGGAGCACAGCTCCCTCATCCACATAAACAAAAAATGCATAAGTTCACACATACATAATCAATAAATTAATAAACTTAAATAGTTAATCTTTTACAGATCCAGCTAAATAAAATGTCAGTAGCACATGCAGAGTTTTGGATTTTAATCAACAATAATAAATAATATATAATTAGATTTGAGATGAATTCGAATTTGAGTAACAACACTCATGATACGTTTGAGTTTGATAAATAATATCTGTGATATGTTTATGTTCGAGTTTGATAGGGGTGGCAATAGGTAGGATACCTATGAAAATCATCCTACCCAAACTCAAAACTGACTAATATACTTAAAACCTAAACTTATCCCAAATCCGATCAAAATTTATTTTCATTTACTCAAATCAGTCTCAAACTCATTTTTTATTATCTAAAAATAATTGAACTCATTTAATTTTATATATTTTAATTAATAATATACATAAAAAACTATTTTTTTATTAATAATTTATATTTTAAAAATTTAATAATTTAAAAAAATATTTAAATACTATTTTATAAAATATATAATTTAGACTAATTTTCAGGTAAGTTTTCTAAGAAAACTGCATGCATAGGTAATTTTCAGTCCAACGATATTTAAAGGGAAAACTGGAACTACTTGTAGCAATTTTTAGTTCTGTATAGCTGACTACAAACAGTTTAGTCGACCAGCTTTTACCAGCCATTGAATAAAAAATAACTGGCGTATTATCAGGTTTTTTTTTTTTTTTTTTTTTTTTTTTTATATGCCGTATTTTCAGGCTTTATCCCCCACCAACTTAGCCTCACGCTTTTTTTTTTTCATATTATTAAATTTTAAATCCAAAGTTAATTTCAAATTGAATTATATATTATTTAAATTCATTTTATTAGGGTTCGATTAGATCGAATATCTGAAAAAAAAATTAAACTTTTTGCTATTACTATTTTTATATGTAACTAATTAATGAAAATATTTTTACTAAGACATGCTAAATTATATATTTTATATACATATTTTTATAAACGACGTAAAATCCTTAAAGATATTAAAAAAACAATAGTAACAAATTTTCACTTATTTAATTTAGGAAATTAAGTAACTATTTTACGTGATTTAATTAATTTAAAAAATATATTTTACATTTAAAATATAAAATAAATATCATTATATTCTTATTTTATTTCATATTAATCCATAAGTAAGTGAAGTTTTCATATTTTTCAATAATAATAACAATAATAATAATAATAATAATAATAATAATAATTATTATTATTATTAAAAAAAGACTTCACCGTCTATTTCACGATTTGCCCATTATACTCGATCTTTTGTTTACTAATTAATTTAGAAAAAAATGGTTAAGTTGATGATCAGCTGCTCATAGGATTCAAGAGAAATTTCTTAGATACTTCATAGGCATAAGCTATTTTAAATGATTACAATAGAATTTACAGATGCTTATCAATAAAAATGGTTAATAAGATTTGAAATCTCAATTTAATGATAATATTAGGCGAATCTTATCATCTAAATTAACCTTTTAACTACTTAATAATTATTATTAATATAATGCTTTTGAAAAGTAAATGCCATTACTAAAGACTAATTTTAATTATATATTTTAATCTTTTTAGTCAAAAAGAAGAATAGGTATTATTGTTTTTTCCTTCACTTCTCCTCTAAGTAAAAAGCAACCGTCTTTTAAGGTTTGCCATTGTAGCGTTGGAAGATGGAGTAGCTTGCGTTTTGTGATTTGGAGTGAACTTAAATTGGATTAACGGTCAAGTCTTTGCTAATTTATTTTTTCAAAATTTTGATTCATTTTCAGATCAGTTTTGCGAGGTGGTTCTAATTTTAATTTCAAATAGAATTTTTTAATTTTATACTTTTTAATTTTTATTAATTACATCCTATTATTATCGAATTCGTACAATAATTACTTAAAGAATTTATCACATCACATTAACAATAGTATATAATTACGGAATAATGAATATTAATGTAACGCCCTCACTTTAGATAATTCTGTACATTTTACTGTTCTGGTAATCAATGGCTGTCCGCAGAGCCAGAATGTCTGGAACTATAATTAAACTAGAATGAAGACTCATAAATAACTCAAATAACGATAAGAAAAATTTAGAAAAAATTTTAGAAATAAAATACAACAAAGTTAAATGAGCGGGTGCCCCGGCAATGAGTGACCTAACGGGAAGTTGTTGTAAAAATAGCTAGTAGCCCTAAACTCGAGGGAAACCCAGTAAGATAATTTTTGTGACTCTAGAAAAGAGTCATTGAGGTTTCGATGGTATTAGAATGCCAAGAAAATGCTTAGAAAATTTTATCAATCGATACAGATGATTTTAGCTCGTTAAGCTAAACGGAGTGCATTTTGGTCATTTCGCCTTCAGAGACGATTTTTGACCAACTTGTCCATTTAAGTAAGAGAATTATATGACAAAAAATGTGAACAAATATTGATAATAATTTAATTAAAAATGAGTAAAGAAAGAAGAAAGAAAAGAAAATAAAATGAAATTAAAAAGTTAATATTACATAATTGTGATATGTGATGATGTCATTAAAATTATCCCCACCAATCACAATTAAGCAAATTCATTAAAAGAGGATAAAAACAACCCAAAAATTTGCTTCTTCATTTTATCCCTCCCATGGCCGAAACTTAGTCTCTTTCCTCCATTAAAATTCTTTTCATCTCTCTCTTCATGCTTCTTTGATTTCCCACCATAATACCTCTTCTTTCCTTCATTAAACCTTGTCAATTCTTCTTGGGAGAGTCTTTGGCAGCCGAGAAAAAGAAAGAAAGTGAAGGAAAATCTAAGTTGGGCTAAGAGAAAATTCTTCCACTAAGGTTAGTGCTTATTCTCCATTATTTTCTTGATTAATTCTTGGATTTGGTTTCTAAGCATGGGAAATAGCAAGAAGAATTTATAAAATCGGGTATGTATGCGTGCGAGGAATTTTGCTAGCCTAGGTATATGGAGGAAGTGATGTGTTTAATGAGATTTAAACTTGAATTCTAACTTAGGAGAGGTGCTAGATATGAAAAGTAAGTTAAATTTGCATGTATAATATGAAATTGTGATTTTAAAGTAAGGGTTTAGAACCAATTTGGGAGAAATGATGTTATGATGCTTAATTGTGGATGTTGAGGTCAATTATTGAGCAATTAATGTGTGTTGGTTGCAATTTGAAGTTGGTAGTTGATGGAATTGAGCTATTGGAAGTTTTGTTTCTTTACAGGAATTTTTGAACCTTGAGTCCAGTACATAATTATGATCATAAGTAGAGTTGTGTTACTCCAATTGGTGTGAGGCCAATTGGAGATGAAATCTAGGACAATTTGCCACATTTTTCATGAAGAAATCCTACCCAGAAAACTAACTTAAGTTAACCTAAAAATTGCCTTAATCCGGGTAACACATAAGCTGTCCCTGGAAAATGACTAAATAAACAGTATTTGTTCAAATAGTCATAACTCAGTGTAGAAATGTCCAATTGACCTGAATTTTATATCAATAGAAAGCTTAGACAATTTAGAACAACTTTTATGAAAAGTATATCTCCAAATTTTGATCAGAATTTAATGAAATTGTCCATCAAATTTAGGACACCAAAACTACTAGAATTGGTTTTTGCCTAGAAATTCTGGGTAGAGACTAATCCGGCCAGTTATGGTAATTTGGTCATAACTTGAGTTGCAAAACTCTAAATGGAGTGATTCAAAAAGGGAATTAAAGAAGACACATAAAGGAATAACTTTGATGAAGAAAAGTTTGCCAAATTCTCACTGTAGCTTAGACCAATGGAACAGTAAACATATGACACAAAAACTAAATTTTTGAAAATACTTCTAGGAGGCTTTGAAGTATAATTGGCAATCAATGCCAACAAATTTAGAACTCAAAATGTGGTATAATAATGTATCTAAAACCTTTATACATATTATGTATGAAAAAGTCAATAAATTGAGTGAATAGTAATGTGTGAATAGTAACTCCAAAAACATAAGGAATAATAAAAGAAATTAAAGAAGCCATTATGAGTACTAATATATATAGTGTAATTAGTCAATTAAAAATTCTTGAATTTGAGTAACCCTAGGACGTAAGGGAACAACCAATATAAAGGACCTTAGGTAAAAATTATGATTGTAATATGTTCAACCATTTGGACAAGATTGGGATTCCAGAATTTGTCTGGTTCTGGATTTAGAAGAAAATAATGAACCAGTTATTGTTATTTGACCATAACTGGAGCCCTAAAACTTTAATTGACATAATTCAAATTAATATGAATAAATAAGATGAAGACCTAGGATTTTATTTTAGGAACCTGGAACCAATTCTAAGCCTGAGTGCTTGAAATTGTATGACCAATAAAAATAGAAAATCTGGAAATGAATAGACTTACAGGGTTCAGCACCCTGGACAATCACTACTTATTTCTTTAAAATTAGAGTTATACTACTTCAAAATAAATAATTGAAAAGAGAAATTTAAGTTAATCTGAAATCCATGAAATGTTCATGGATTATTTGAAATCTGAATGATAATTTATATAAATGGGATAATGAATAAATGAATCAAATGAATGTAAGCATAAGACATTAGTTCTCTTTATTGGAGAAAGGAAAAAATGCTTTGAGTACAGTTATATATGAGAATAATTGTTATGAATTGTGATCAATATGGATAATATAATGAATGTATAAATTAGGATGAATGTATAAAGTTATGTAAAAATGAGATTAGATATTTATTCTTCTGCTATGAATAAAATTTAAATACTATAGATTATAATTGGAAAATAAAATGAAATAGTAAAACTTAGAAACATTTAATGGTACTAATGTGCCCATGTATTGCCTAGACACGTGTGTCAGATTGGATAGATTGGCATGCCAATAGGGTATTACTTTAGCAGTACTGCGTACGGTTCTATGCCTTATTTATGGCTTGTATGCTCGATTATCTGTTATCATGGCTTTTAGTCATACTGATTTCATACGTGGTTGACGTTCCGTATTTCACGTCTCATGGTATGACGGCCCAAGACACCACGGTGTCCAGTGCCCAGTGACCCGCTTATCCAGTTTAGTCAGCCTATCATAAGTTACTTGGGCAGTGTAATTTATTAAAATAAGTTAAAAATATTAAAAATTAAAAATATTAGAGATTAACTAAATGAGTGAGAAGACCTGAAATAAATTAGATTAGTTCTAAGAATCTATTTAATAGAAAGAATGAAATGAAGCTGGGTGATGTTAAAATTTATCTATTATAAAATAATTACGAGAACGTTAATTATTATAAAATAATCTAAGATAACCTAACAAGTATTGAACGAAATGATAAAAGATTAGTAATAAAAATATAACTTAAATAAACATTACAAATGCACATTTTCATAATAATATAAAGTTAAGAATAATATTCTTAGAATTTTTGTAGATTGTATATTATTACTGTGAATTTAGAAATTAAGCGCTTCTGAAGAGGAATAAATTAGAACAAAAGATAGTTGATGCTAGAAGTATTATATTAAATTAGATTAAATTCTAAAATATCCAAATTATAATTCATTCTTTCTTTATTTGTATATATTATTTTCTTATTATATTATTGCACCACTACGTAGAAATGCTTAGCGCAATGAATTTGTTTCCTTTACGCAGGTATTGGAGACAAAGCCTAGTAGACATTAGACTGGGATTTTGGAGTTCGGATCTGCAGAGTATTCAAGGTTATCACCTCCTCAGCAATGCATGTAGATAAAGCCCATATAGGTTATATTATGTATTTTGTACATTATAATTAGTTATTATTTGTAATGTAAATTATGAATTGCATGTCAAAACATAGATTATGGAATTGTAATTAATTTATAGATCATGTAAATTATAAATTTATGTAATCATTCTGTAAATCATATAAATTAATGAAACTTGAGAATTTCTATATATAAATTGTGCATGAATGGAAATGCATGAAAATGAATATGAAACTGAAATATATGGATGATATTTGGAATATGAGTTTATTATGAGAATAATTGATGAGATTTTTATTGTAGAATGTTATTGAAAAATTTCATGCAGGTGAATAGTGAAATACACTAAACGGTAACACAATAGGAAAAACTCCGCCAGTTTCTCCCTCATAAATAAATTGAATGATTAATTAAAAGGGCAAGAAGAAAAATAAAATTTATTTAGGAATAAAGTAAGATAAGATAGGGTGCTCCGGCACCGAGTGTGACATGTCTCTCTCACCTACACTTGAGACGGGTAAGGTATGTTACAATTAATTAATTTTATATTCTAAATATAACGAATTTATCACAATAATTTTAGAAAAAGTTAAAAAGTATAGAATTTAATTGATATGCGATATAATTAAAAAATTGAAACTGTAGATTTTTTGTATTTTCTCTAAAATTATTAAAAATTTTAAAATATAAATTATTAATTATAAATATATTTTATGTAAATTATTAATTAAAATAAGTAAATTTAAATGGGTTCAAGTATTTTCTAAGTAAAATAATTGGTTTTGGGTATTTAAATTACTAATTGAATTCAAATAGAATAATTTTTATATATATTTTATATGTTGTCATCTTAGCATAATGTAAAGACTAAAAATTAATTTTTTCCTTAAATATTTACTATAAAGTTACATATAATTAATTAAATAACATACAATAACAATAATAATTAAGTCTCTCAAACTAGCTAAAATTAGCTATATGAATTTTTTTTCTATTAAGTTATATTCGAAATCAATTTCATATCAATATTCAAATATTATAAATCTTTTGATACTATTTACTTAAGTATCTCCATTTTCATTCTTATTTCTATCACGACCCGATCCTGTGGGCCGTACCGACATTAAAACCTAGGTCAGTATAAAACCTTCGAGACCTATAGTAAGTCTTATTATTCCCAAATTCATAACCAGGGCAAAAAATGATGCCTATTTTGTAAATAAAATAAAATAAAATATTACATTTTTATTTGGGTCAACTCAACCCGATAGCCATCAAAACTAAAATCAGGGAAACACAGCTCAGCCCTGATACCACTGTTTGTAAACATTTTAAATATCATAAAAATTTTGCATTTAGTAAAACGCCAAAACTTAAATTTACATAATATTTGACTAGATTATTACTAGTACTAATACATGCAGAGTTCTAGATTATAATTTTAGAAAATAATAATACAAATAAATAACTGCTAATAAAACTGCGAGGAAGGAAACAAGTTAAAAAAAAGAATTTCTCCTGTAGTCTGGAAAAATAGGATGAACAAAAGCGAGTGTTCGACTCATAGAGTAAGATATTGATTTTAAATATAATTTCTATAAAAAAAAAACTAAATGAAATCTTGATAAAAATATATAAATTAAAATAAAAACGTATAATATTAAAAGATAAAAAATTGAATAATATAAAAATATGAATGAAATTTACATAGAAGTGTAAAGAATACAATAAAAATAAAAATATTAGAGAGGCAAATAGTAATTTTCTAAGAATACACTAAAATTTTATAGGTTAAATTTTAAATTTAAAAGTTTTACAGAGCAAATAGTAATTTTGAAAAAATTAATTAAAGCTTATAAATAAAATTATAATTTTGAAAAATTTTAAGGGGTCAAACAATAATTTAAAAAAAAATTATTAAATTTTATAGGTAAAAATTTTTAAGAATTTAATTTAATTAATTATATTTAAGTTTAAAATAAAAGAATATATTTTTTTAATTTAAAAACTTTTTATTCAAAAAAAATATGCATAATTATGTAATAATTCTTTTAAATTTTTCGTTATAAATAATTTATTCCAAATTAACCATTTTAAATTAATTAATAAGAAGAGAGCAAGCAATTAAGTTGAAGTAACAAAAAGTTTATTCTTAAATTTCCCTTTCTCCAAATTCAAACAATCCGAGACTTGCTGAAATACTTCACTAGATTGTACAAGAAATTTAAGACTTGCAAAAGAAAAATGAAAAACGTCAACGAGCGCCCCGATTTCTTCTTCTTGCAGCTGCTTTCATTTTCTCACTTGACAATCTATAAGCAGTTCCACCCCAAGACCTTTTCATTGCAAAAACTAAATAAGGAAGCAATAAACCTGCTGCGAATCCCACCCCAATGCTCATGTAAAACCACTTATCAATGAAGCCATTGCCAATGTCAGTCTGATCTGCTTTCCCTCCACCATCTGGATAATTGTCTCCTCCATTGTTTGAATCATTAGAACACTTCACCGTAAGAGGATCTCCACATAGACCAGGGTTCCCAGCGAAAGAGGATGCATTAAAAGTTGACATCTGATTTGTAGAAGGTATTATGCCTGACAAGTTATTGTTTGACACATTCAAACTCCCCAGAAATGTCAATGAAGATATGCTTTGGGGAATAGGACCTGAAAGCCTATTGCCTGAGAGATCAAGAGATAACAACTGACGCAATTCTGAAATGCTCTCAGGAATCTGGCCACTGATGTGGTTTCTTGATAGATTTAAAACTTCCAAACCAACTAATTTTGTTATTGCTTCAGGAAGTTCTCCACTTAAATTGTTTCCAGACATATCTATACAGGTTAGCAGGGAAAGTGTCCTAGTGTACGTTAATCCAAGGCCATTTATGGTCACATATATGTTCTCTTGGTAATTGTGATGGTCAGAAAGAGTTCCATTAAGCAAATAATGGTTAACGTTCTGCTGTTGAGTCATGGCTTTGAGATTGCTCAAGTTAGCAGGAATGGAACCATTTAATTGGTTTTCTGCCAGATCCAAAATTTGCAGGGAACTCGAATTTGAAAGTGCCAAGGGAAGTTCTCCAGAAAATTTATTTGACCTGAGACTAAGTATCCTGAGACGCGGAAAAGCTTCTCCAATCCATCGTGGTAAGTTTCCTGTCAACATGTTGTTTCCGAAGTCTAAGGTTTCCAACTTTGACAAATTCTGAAGAGATGATGGAATTTTTCCTGAGAGTTGGTTGTTGCTCAAGTGAAGTGTTTGAAGCCCAGTTATCTGACCTATAGAGTTTGGAATCTCACCGGACAATTTGTTTTTGAAGGTCTAGAACAGAAAGAGAAGAACAATTTCCCATGCTTGAAGGAATGCTTCCTGCCAAGTTATTTTTTGAAAGATCAAGGACATCGAGCGATATCTCTCCAATTGAGGCTGGGATTGCACCGGTCAACTTGTTACCAGAAAGTGAAAGAAATGTCAACACTGACATGACTTGACCAATATTTTCTGGTATACTACCGGAAAACTGGTTATTAGAAAGATCTAGTGAGATGACATTTGGAAGAGGAATGGGTCCTTTGAATTGGTTGGAGCTCAAATCAACACTTGCATAGGAAATTATATTGAATGGATTTGGTATATGACCCTCTAAACTATTGAAAGAAACATTCAAAATGGCTAGACTGCTAGTCATGTCCCAGAACCAATTTGGGATAGAACCGGAAATACCAGCCCCTGAGAAATCTAAAACGTGGACCTGTTTTTGAGATTTAAGCCAAGAAGGGAAGGACATACCTAGATGGCATGAACCCATCTTCAAGGCAATGACTTGGAAAGGAGGGACCCAATTGGAGCTTACATTCAAAATGAAAGAATTTTCTGATAAAATAATGTTCTCCAGTTTCCCCAGACTATGAAAATGTGCTTCTGAAATAACACCTGTCAATTTATTGAGAGAAACATCAAGGGAAGACAACTCAGAGAGCAGTCCAATGCTATCAGGCAGAGTACCATTTAGCTTATTTGACGCAAGCGTGAGGGTAGTCAAATGCTGTAAGTTTCCAATAGAAGAAGGAATGGAACCTTGAAGCAAGTTATTGTTCAACCGAAGCTTGACAAGATTCTTGAGCTGGCCAATTGAATCTGGTAAACTTCCGGTCAAGTTGTTTAACGACAAGTCAATGTACTGCAAATTAGAAAGCTTACCAATGGAGCTTGGAATGCCACCCTCAATATAATTGAAGTGTAAATCAAATTGAATGAGAGATGTCATATTTCCAAGAAGAGCAGGAAGTCTACCATGTAGCTCAGTGATAGATAAATCAAGAACTTGTATCTTTTTCCAGCTTCTTGAAAATAGTTGGAAGCAGCTTGCTGGGAGTTCGAAATTATAATTAAGCTTCAATGACTGCAAATTTGGTAATTCACCAAAACCCAGTGGAATCCTTCCAGTCAACATGCCATTTCTGATGTCAACAGATACAAGGCTGCTAATGTTCACAAACCAATATGGTAAGTTGGCCTTGAAGGAGTTGTCTCGAAGTTTTAGGACTTTAAGGGAAGTAAAATTAACAGAAGAAATAGAATATATGAAACCAGATAAAACACAGAATTCTAAGTACAACTCAGATAAAAGTGGAAGCTTGTTCAATGGCTCAATCCATTCTCCTCCTACCTTTGAAAGGTCTACAGAATACATATTCAAATACTTTAGTGAGACAAGACCACTCACCCATTCAAGATTATCAACATTTGAACTAAATGAAGAGACATCAAGAAACTGCAAGCTAGACAGGTTTCCAAGATTTGGAGGAATTGCGCCACTAAACCCAGCAAATGACAAGTTCAAATATTGCAAGTTCTCTAAAGAGGAAAAGAAATGAGGAATTTTACCACTGAATTTGTTCCCACTTAAATCCAGGTATTTCAAGGACTTAAGTTTTGCGAGTGAAGGTCTAATCTCCCCACCTAATGGCTGACGACCTGATGAATTTGGGAGATCAACTGCGAGAACAGCACCAGTTGTATTGTCACAAGCTATTCCTGACCATTGACAGCAATTGGTTCCATGCCATGAGGAGAGCCGATTCCAGGAATCATTAAGACCCATTTTGAGGTCAAGAAGAGCCTCTCTCTCAGCTGCATTGCAGTGCACCAATTGAGCAAACCCACCCCAAATTAATTCTCCGGATAACAGACAGATAATCCAAAGAAATGGAAAGGTCTCCATAGATCAAACACTCAATGCCCTGATCAAAAGCAAAGAAATTAGACTAATTTTCAAGTAAGTTTTCTAAGAAAACTGCATGCATAGGTAAGTTTCATCCCACGATATTTAAAGGCAAAACTGGAACAAATTGCAACAATTTTTAATTCTGTATAGCTGACTACAAACAGTTTAGTCTACCAGCTTTTACCAGCCATTGAATAAAAATAAGTGGCGTATTATCAGGTTTTTGTTTTTTTATGCCGTATTTTCAGGTTTTGACCCCACCAATTAGCTACTCTTTTTGGAAAATTATTATACGAGCCATAGCACTAAAAATAATAGTGCCCTCTTAAAAATAAAAGTCAGTTTTTCCTTAATTTGAAAAAGATGACACCTTATATTTAGATAAAAAAAATGCATACACACTGAGTGCGCTCAATAATTTCAATCACAATTACTATCACATAATCCTGAGCCTGAGAGATTCAGGGACAGTGGCCATCTATTTTTATTGGGTAGATATAATGGTTATCTGCAGTGATTGCTTTAATGGGGTACCACATTTTCTTTTGAAAAGTTCTGTTAGGTTATTAACTAGGAAATCCACCCAGAAAGACTTTTGATAACTCAATTTCCGAAATTGGTTGCCTCTAAACCCGATTATATATTGTCTAAATCTATTTTATAAGGGTTCAATTAGAATGAGCACCCATAAAAATTTGATTTGTTGTCATCCCTACTTTTATGTCTAATTGATTAATGAAAGCATTTTTGTTAAGACATGTTAATTTATATATTTTATACACATATTTTCATAATGGATGCTTAATCCTGAAAGATATTGGAGCCACAATAATAACAATTTTTCACTTATTTAATTTAGGAAATTAAGTAACTAGTTTACATGATTTAATTAATTTAAAAAAAAATTGTTTTGTATTTAAAATATAAAATAATATTCATTATATTCTTATTTTATTTCATATTAATCCATAAGCAAGTGAAGTTTCCATATTTATCAATTCTTAGCATTATTATTATTATTATTATTATTAAAAAAGGGACTTTGCCGTCTATTTCACGATTTGCCCATCATGCACGATCTTTTGTTTATTAATTAATTCAGAAAAAAATAGTTAAGTTGATGACCAGCTGCTCATAGGACTCGAAGAAAATTTCTTAAATATTTCTAAAGTTATTTTAAGTGATTACAGTAAAATTTATAAATTATTAAAAAAAAAAGATTAATAAGGTTTAAATTATCGATTTAATAATAAAACTGAATAAATTTTATTAATTAAATTAACTATATTAATTATTTAATAATTTTTTTAATATAATTATTATTCAATATAATGCTTTTGGAAAGTAAATGCCATTCCTAAAGAGTAATTTTAATTATATATTTTAGTCTTTTCAGTCAAAAAGAACAAGAATAGATATCATGTTTTTTCCTTCACTTCTTCTATAGTAAAAGCAACCGTCATTTAAGGTTTGCCATTGTATGTATTGGAAGATGAAGTAGCTTGGCAACAAATTGGTTTCGATTTGTGATTTGGAGTGAACTTAAATTGGATTAACGATCGAAGTCTGCTAATTTATTTAGTCAAAATTTCGATTCATTTGCAATTTTATGGGGCGGTTTCAATCTTATTTTCAAATAAAAGTTTAAAGAATCAATTTAATCCCATATTTTAGAATTATAACTCAAAATTCTAGTAAGATTTAAAAAGACTTTTTTCTAATTTGAGTAGGAAAAATATTCCTCAATAGGATAGAGAAATATTTTCTATATAAAGTAGAACTTTTATTTTAGTGTTATTCCTAAATTAAGTGGGACTCCTAATCAGATCAGGATTGAGGGAATTAACATTATAAATAGGAGAATGGTGGAAAGGGTTATTTGGCTTTCAGCTTATGGACTGAGGTTGTTACCCATTGTAGAGAGGAGCCTTGCCAGTTGCTAAGGATTTGGCTCTGTTCATTGATGAGGGGCACTTGCCCATTATAGTGGAGAGAGGCTTCGGCTTAAGGTGGAGTAAAAACATAAAATTTAAGAGGAAGGGATTCTTATCCATTGGTGAGAGGACTCTTGCCCGTATAGTTGAAGACACCCTTTGTGGTGTAATGTTCTAATAGTAAATATATTGGATTATGTCTAGGAGAGACTGAAAGGGACTAACTAATATATTTACTATGAGTAGTTTGATGTTGTATGAGTTCTCTTGAGTGTAATTGTGTTAATGGGTAGTATAGCTATAAGCTTGTAACGATGATTTATTTATTGTTGATAGTGAAAGATGGCATGCCCGTGGATGTAGCCGTATGTTGAGAGGGTGAATCACGTAAGTATTGGTGTTTTGTGTGTTTGCTTCATTTCTTTGTAATTTACATACTTCCGCAGTACATAACAATTGGTATCACAGCATGGAAATAATATTGGTGAGTTTGGTTGAAAGTGGAGCTACTGCGACATGTAAAAGTCACACATGCAATAATGGTGATAATGGAGAGTTGAAATTGAAGTGGAGCTCTTGATGCAAAATCAAGAAGATTGATTACGTGAAAATTTTTTGAAGAAAGAAGCAAAGAAGCAAGTTACATCCAAGATGAAGATTGGAAAGATTGATGATTTGAAGGGTTCAAGTTCAAGCATAGAGATGTGATGATTGAAGGCACCCAAGAATTTGAGGTATGCAATGGTTAATGGATTTTGAGTCAAGGTGTAGATTGTTAGAATTATGACTCGAAATCCTAGTAAGATTTGAAGAGACATTTTCCTAATTTGAGTAGAATAAATATTCCTCAATAGGATAGAGGAATATTTCCTATATAAAGTAAAACTCTTATTTTAGTGTTATTCCTAAATTGAATGGGATTTCTAATCAGATCAGAATTGAGGGAATTAATACTATAAATAGGAGAATGGTGGAAAGGGTTATTTGCCTTTCAGTTCATGGAGTGAGGCTGTTGCCCATTATAAAGAGGGGTCTTGTCAATTGCTGAGGATTTAACTCTGCCCATTGATGAAGGTCACTTGTCCATTGCAATGGAGAGAGGCTTCGGGCGAAGGTGGTCTAAAGACATAGAATTCAAGAGTAAGGGATTCTTATCCATTGGTGAGAGTGCTTTTGCCCATATAGTTGAAGACATCCTTTATTGTATAGTGTTGTAATAGTAAATATATTGGGTTATATCTAGAGGAGACTGAGAGGGAGTAACTAATATATTTACTATGAACAGTTTGATATTGTATGGATTCTCTTGGGTGTAATTGGGTTGATGAGTAGTATAGCTATGAGCTTGTAACGATGATTTATTTACTATTGATAGTGGAAGATGGTATGCCCGAAAATGTAGCCCTATGTTAAGAGGGTGAACCACGTAAATATTAGTGTTTTGTGTGTTTACTTTATTTCTTTGCAGTTTATACACTTCCGCAGTGCACAACGCTATATTTTTCAATTTTTACTAATTATATTCCACAATCATTGAATTCGTATATTAATTACATAATGGATTTATCACGTCACGCCAACAAGAAGATATAATTAGAAAAAGCTCAAAAGTATATTATTTAAATGGTAATTTAATTAGTATATAGTATAATTAAAAAAATTAAAAATACAGTTTTTTATTTTCTCTCTAAAATTATTAAATTTTAAAATTTATAATTAATAAATGATATATATTTTATATAAATTATTAACTAAAATATGTAAATTTAAGTGGATTCAAGTATTTTTCAAGTAATATAATCGAGTGAAATCAGAAATTTAAGTTGGGAGGACAAAACTCGGCACGTTCAAACACAAAATATTGATACATCAAATCTTCCATCTATCTATACATAGCTCAATAAAATTCTAATACTATAAATGAAATTATCAATTAATTCTATTGAATTACAGGTCATTTAAGTATATTTCAATTAGCATAATATTCTATTCCATTTTGCACCTTATACATCCACCCCAATATTTTCTTTTTCTAATATGTAATTCTTTCCTGGAAGAAGCCTTTCCGGTCATTTCTTATAATTTAGGGCCTGTTTGGTTTAACTATTGAATATAACTGATAACTGTTAGTTGATAGCTGTTAGCTAGTAGTTGATGATAACTGATTTATGTTAAGTGTAATACTATATTTAGTTGTTACTATTTATATGCGAAATGATTAATAAAGGTATATATTATATAATTTATTTTATTATTGAAATAAATATAAAATTATAAATTTATTATATTATATTATTTATTTTATTATTGAAATAAATATAAAATTATAAATTTATTATATTATATTATATTATTTTATTATTAAATTAAATATATAATTATTAAATTAATATATTATATCATTTATTATATTATTAAAATTAATATATAATTATTAATCTATTATATTATATCATTTATTTTATTATTGAAATAAGAAAATAATTAAATTTTTTTAAAAAATAATTAAATAACTTTTAAAATATAGATAAAATAATAAAGTAATTATTATTGTTGATAAAGAAAAAACTTATAATTAATTTTAAGTTTTTAGATATAAATAAATATTTTATATTTTATGTTATTAATAAAAAAATATTTTAATAAAATTGAAATGTATTAATTAAAATATTAAAATTATAAATGAAAAAGATAAAGGTATTAAGAGTTAAATAAAAAATGATAATATAGTCAAAATAAAAAATAAAATCAAATTAACTATTAGCTGATGAGAAACAATTCTAAAAATAGAGCTGATACAAACTGCAGCTGATAGGTAGCATATCAGTTACTTATTGGTCATCAGCTTTATTTTTTGAAGCTTACTAAAAACTCTAGTTCACCTATTTAGGTGTCTATCAGCTATCAGTTATATCCAATAGGTGAACTAAACACCCCCTTAGTTAGGGGTGACCAAATTTTGGTTCAAACTGAAAAACTGAACCGAATTGAATCAATTCGGTTCAATCGGTTTGGTTTTAAAATTTAATTAGTTTGGTTCGATTTTATATTATAAAAATTTCAATTATTTTGGTTTGGTTTAGTTTTGAAGAAAAAAATTGGTGAACTGAACAGAATAGTAATTTTATATATTTAAATCGAATCAAATCGATTTTTGAAATGATTTATTTTTATGGGGAATTTATGAATTATATTTAATTATATATATAAATTGTTTAATTTCATTGATTAATGATTATTAGGTTCAAATCAAAGTCAAAATTAGACAAAAAAAATTTGAAAATCAAGTCTAAATTAAAAAATCAATAAAAAATCAAAACTGATCTGTTTGAATCGAACCGAACCGAACCGAACCGAAATAGAACGGTTTAGTTCGATTTGATTTTTCATCCATTTCGATTCGGTTCAGTTTCTAAAATATGTATTCGATTTTCATAATTTAATTTGATTTTGTTCAATTCAATTCGATTTAAACCGAATACTCACCCTACCCTTGGTCACCTTCTTCGAAATCATCACCTTTCACACGCCATAAAAGTCGTCTTCCTTCTTTTTTTTTTTTTTTTTTTTTTTCTCAACTTCCTTATCCATTATAGAATTATTGATAATGGTTTAGTACATGTTATTTCAACAAAGGATCATTACTCATTAGTACTGACAAAATCACTAAATCAGCAAAAATAATGAAAAATCATTTCTTGGTTTCGCTTAAAATTAGATAATATACACAACAACAACAATTAATTAATTAGTTTTAACTTAATTAATATTAAAAAAATCAAAAGTCATGATCATAAACCATATAAATCAATATGACACATCAAAATCAAATTAACCATCTCTTAATATAAATAGAAAAATATAATATTCAACCAAAATTTTCTATCAAACGAATTCAATGATATTTTAATAATCAAAACATTAAAAGAAAATGATTAATTTTTATTTATTTGTGGTATTTATTTTCTTTATATTTTATGATTCATTATACAAACATTTCTTAGAGCATTTTAAATAGATTAAATATAAATAAAAGAAATGTTATATTGCTATATTTTCATTTACTTAAATAATATACCAATAATGATTATATCTACACATTTCTGATTGAAATTCACCCGAAATTTCACAGTTTCAAAGTTGATCGATTACATGTAAAATATATACATATATATACGTCTTTGACACTTTGAAAAATTCTATGCACGAACAAAGAAAAATCTTAAAGATCACCCCTGAAAAATGGATCACTTAAGAATGGGTTGGAGAAGGTTCCTCCTCCATTGGGGAAGAGTATATATATGTATATATTTAAAGATCTTAAAGATCACCCCTGATGTACAAGAAGGATTTGCATCCTTCACTATACTCTTTTATCAGGAAACTTTTACCAGTACCATGTGACTAAACATATCCTAAATCTTTAGCATTCTTCATGGCCATATTAAGTATTGACACTCACTTATCAGAAGGTGAAAAAAAGAAAGTACAAAATTGCTTGACTAATTTGTTTCTTTGCTCGGTAAGTTGTCTCATCTCATATCCAACCAGAAAGTATTGCATACATAACAGAGATCCAAAAGATCAAGGACTCACCTGAAAGTCCAGCAAAAGCAAGGGGATCAACAGGAACCCCCACACCCTCCACTGCATAAGGCAATACATTTCCAAGGTCATCTGTATAAGGTCCAATAACATATTGGATGAAAGAAAGTAAGGGATTGTTGTAGAAGAATTGTGGCCTTGTATACTTGCAAGATAAAAAAAAAAAAAAAGGTAAGCATTAAACTAATCAAATCAATCAAAGAGGTTTTTACAATGATATGCATAGGCACACTACTATAGCCCCATGATAAAGATAAATGGACATCTGACAATTCAACTGTGTTCCATTTTGCTGGACTTGGGAATACACCAATCTAACACATGTACAGATGTACACACATCGTTGCACAGCATAAATTCCAGAATAGCATAACAAATGGTTGATTCTACTATTCACAACCATAAAGTGCAAACTTATTAACTATTATCCAAACAGTGTCTGTAATAAGGGAACAATCTCATATGACTTTCTTGCTGAACATGCTGTTCATTATTTCAGGGTGTTCTTGTGACACAGCTTGCCCCATTGTTATACATGGGTTATCCCTTTTGTGGTGGCAAGTGGCAAGCAGGTCATGTGGCAGGGTGACAAAGATACTTAAAGCAGAATTGTGGGTTCAAATGCTGCTATGACCACCCTTAATCTAATCTGCCACTTATGACTGTTGAGCTAAATGATTGTTAGTATTTCCCTGCAAGCATTGTCATCTGTCTGTACCATTCCCACCAAACTAGTCAAATATACCAAAGAAGTCTTCTGTATCTTCCTCTCATATTCAACATATCCTGGAAACTTCAACTCAAAGCTATGCCTCTCCATTCCAACTTGGATTTAACATTTTCTTTGGTTTTACTCTTGCATTTAACTTCATAAAACTGGAGCAATAGCCCAATACCCATTGAAGACCGCATTGTAAGTTGAAAGAAAATAGAACTATAGAAAGGCTAGTTTTACTCTGCAATTATATATTGGCAGTTCTGATGTTTGAGAATAGCAAAAGCTGAAGACATTTCAGAATGGTAATATCAATTGCCAAAGGACCACTAACGTTTTCACTACTAACTGTAACGGATCAAGAATCATCACAGTTCCTATTTGTATAGGAACAAGCAAAATCTAAAAATCAAACAAATAACTGATCCCATGTACATAATTACCAGATGAAAACGAATTCATCCCTAAAATTATCACTGTAAACAGCCAGCAATCAAAAACTAGCAGAAATGCAAAGTTGAAGATATAAGGTAGAGTATATTACCTAAAGAAATGCCTTAAAAACCCACAAAAGTGCAAGCATTAGGACCCCATTTACGGAAAACCCCACCTATAATCAACAAAGATACAAATTAAAAGACGCCCAGAAACAAAACTCACTGGTAAAAAATTAAACCATCTAAATTACCAATTCGGTGGAGATTGGAAGCAGGCAAGACCGACACAACGCCTTCCTGGCTCGTTTAGATACCTTCTTGAAAACATTTTGAATGAACCTAACCAACAGATCCAAACTCCTATCTTCATCTTCATCCTCATCTTCATCATCATCAACCAAAAATTCATTGTTAATTGATCGACTCCAATTCCGAGGATCATCTACGAGATTGCCATTATTACTATTCAATCTAGAAATCCTCCTAGAAGCTTGAGGAAGCAGAAGAAGAAAAGGAGGATGAGCTTTAAGAGAGAGAAAAATCGGATGGTCGATGCGGGACGAGATTGGAAGTGGTGAGTTCTTCGTCGGTGCCGGTGGTGGGGTGTTTGAGAGAAGGAAAAAGGACATGATAAAGTGACTGTAAATGACATGACTAGGATAAAGAAGCTAGTTCGTGTAGCTGATTTCAGCGACAGTGGCGATCAGACATGAAAGAAGACTCGAAACTTTAGAAATGGGAAAGAGTAGCAGTGAGTTTCTGTGCCGGCAAAGAGATTTTGATTTAGCCGCACATTGTACAGATGTCCGACACTAACCGTAACTATAAAAATTTTAAATAAATTTAAGATAATGTAGACACCATATTTTGGCCGATCTCCTGTTACAAATAACCGTAACTATCCCCTCCCGACATTCTTCTGTTACAAATGACTCGATCAGGAAATAAAACGATCCCCCATCTAGTCGATTGCTTTCCGATTTCTCGAGGTCAAACCAATATCAAGTCTCTATGCCATCCAATCTCATTTCTGAGCTCTCGTCAAACGAGATCAAACCAATGTCAAGTCTCCATGTCATTCAATCTCAGTTTCATTCGATCTCAGTTTCGATCTCTCAAACCAATATCAAGTCTCCATGCCATCCAATCCCATTTTCGATCTCTCATCAAAGGGAATCAAACCAACACTAGGTCTCCATGCCGTTTGGTCTAATTTCCGATATCTTCTTTACAAAATGTAGTTGAAAGTCATTTAGCTAACACTAAGATCGGGTTCCTCACTTGTATATCTTAGACATTACTTAAAATAAGGTTAAAATCCCAGTCCGATTTAATGGTGATTCCGATCTAATTCAAATTCAGCCTTTCCAATTTTAATGTCTTAGAAGTTCTACCCGGTATTTGTGCTCGGCTTAGGCCAATCTCATGTTTACGATGTTTTTCGACCTCTTATACTTAGATTAATAATCGCTTTTAAGTTTGATGTTCTAATATGTTCAAACAATTAAGCACTCATACAATCCGGATACTTTCTGATCTCATTAAGAAATTGAACGAAAGAAATTTTATTTCATGTTAAAACAAAAAGTTACAAGTCATTCAGCTGGAGGGTCACCCCCAGCCTGTTCTCCAGATACATTAACATTTCTCTCATTCCCCCTCTCTCTCTCGGTTTCCTCCTCACTCTCCTCTTCGTCTTGAGGAGCCAGATCCACCATCCACGAGAAGTCTTCCTCAGGATAACGCCTCCTGAGCTCAGCCAAAAGGTCGCTGTGGGCATTCACATAAGCACCAGCTTCCCTCGTCATAGCCTCTTCTTCTTTTGCTTTGAGTTCTTCGGTGAGGCGTGCAACATCAGCAGTTCGGAGCGCCCAAGCTTCTCCAAGTTCATGAGCCTATTCGGCCAACTTATCCTCGTAGGACTTCATCCGACCTTCGAGTTCAGCAATATAATCCTGGGCGGATGAAAGTTGGGCTTGGGCAAAAGCTGTGTCCTGGACCACTTTTAGAATTTCCTGCCTTAGAAGATGAGCCTTTTCCTTGATTATATATTGATTTACCAAGCTCTCTACGCTCAAACTCATCGTCTGGGCCAGGAGATCGTCAATGCTACCTGGGGTCAGCCTATTCCGATCCTCCTGGAGGCATATGGTAGCGCCCAAAACTTTGGCCAAGCCTGGATTCTCCCGAACAGATCGGTTCTTCTCCAGAGAGTGAATGAAGACCTGAGCGCCATGGGAAAGGGTCCTCACAGTAGGTTGGGAAGGTCCCCCTTCCGCACTTGTGGGAACAGGTGGAGGCGGTGGCTCTTCTTGTCGAGGGGGGGAAGGAGCTACCTCTACTTCCCGAACCGATTGTCCCGAAGGTCGGGACGAGTCTCCCGGCACTCCTCCTGAATCTCACCTTAGTGTCTATGATGCCGCGGCAATTTTCATTTTTCTCACCTTTTTGGGATCTCCCTCTTCCACTTACGGTTCTCCTTGGAAGCCTCGTTGCCCGCCATACCTGCACAAAGAAAAGTCAGTGAGTTCGCTAAGGTTCAGAGACAGAGATAGGGAAGGTACCAGGGCCAAGGTCAGAGAGCTGAAACTCGTATTCTTCATTGGTGATCAGCCGCATCATCCAATATTTCAGTTTGGCCATCACCATGTCTAAGCAAGAGAACTTCTGGGTGGCCGCCTGATCCTTTAGTTCCATTACCATGGCACCCTCGTCCCTACTCAGGGCGACCTTCTTCGGAATTGACGGGACTAGATATTGCCAGCTATGGGGGAAACCCTCGAAACTGTTCAGAATCTTGCTCCTCAACATGAAGAAGCGATTGTTCCAATTCTTTAGTGAAGAGGGGAGATCGGTACACAGCCCACAGGGCGATTTTGCTTGGAAGAACCGATTACTAAATCGTCCTTTCGGCGAGTAAGCCTATCTTGACTCGGCAAAACTTTATTTGTGGGATCGAGCTTCTTGGCCCGGCATAAGCCTCTGAAAGCCACTAGGATTCACCACGAGTTCGGATGCACTTGGGCTACACATACGTGGTGAAACTTCAGAACGTCCTTGAAGAAGTCATCAAGGGGAAACCGAAGCCCGGCTTTTAATTACTCTTCATACACCATGATCACATCATTTTCGTCGAAGAAGTGATCGGCTCGGAGATCGCTATGACATCTGATAAGCTCGTAGGAGTTGATCCAAAGGTTGTACTCTTAACTAATGAATTGCAGATCGGTTTCCTAAAGGACTGACGGCAACTCGTCCACGGGAAGATTTTCTCTACTAGAGGAAGATGTCTATCTTAATTGGGTTGCTCAATCATGAACTGAAGCGGAAGTCGTAGGAGGCTCCGGTCCACAAGATATGGATGGAAGGGGGGCTCGCCACTCTCTGACCCTCGGCGCCGCTTATTTTCAAAGACATAAAAGAAGTTTAAGTAAGAGAAGGATTAAAGTTCTTACCGGAGTGTGATCGGTGCCGAAAAAACTTGAAGAAATGAGATAAAGTTGAAGTTGCAAGCAGAGTGCTGAAAATAACATAGGAGAGCAACTGATGGACCCTCCCCCTATTTACACACGTTCGAGCATTCAATGCTCACAGAGTCCCAAGCAATGCATCGGTTAGTGGAATCCGCCCACTTTACTGACACGTCGCGGGAAGGTTCCAGAAACACCATAAATAAAATAAAATGAGATCGGTTAGCTAAGGTCGTCGGATTAGGGCAAATGCTCAGAGTCACAGGTCGGCTAAGGACGATCTAGTTAGGAACCAGATCGGGTAGGCACATCAGAGATTGGAAAGTTCACCAATGCAATAATTAAATAATGACCTTCAAATAAAATTTCATTTCATTTCCATAAGGTCAGATTTCACCATTGGGGCGATCCCAAGAGATCGAATTACATCATTGAGAGAACCTTTAAAGATCAAACTTCATCGTTTGGGCGATTTCAAATAGGGAAGTGATGAGGACTGATGTGAGAGAGATCGAGAAAGAGTCATAATTGAGAGATCGGAAGGAATAGAGATCGAAAAAGAGGACAAAAAGACTTCTAATAACTTTCGTCATAATCAGAGCCGAGGTAGTTAAAGCGTTGCAGGTGTGATCGAATCTTCACCGCACGCCTCATTTGTAGAATTGCCCAGATTGCTGACAGACGCCACGACAGTTATGATAGTCCTCTGCTTCTCAATATCCACCATTGATCTTACTCGTAAGGACAAACTTGGAGCCCTTGGATCAAAAAGTAGGCAGCAGGATCGATGCCTTTTATTCCGGCCTTGGATCCGTCTTGGCAGAAAGATCTGAGCCGTTGGATTGAAAAGAGAAAGGACAGATATTACGAATAGGATCTCGTAGTCCATTTTGATTCTCTTCAATTCTCAGGCATCGGATCATGTCCTTTTAAATCCAAACCTTCCATCTCCCCAGAAGAGATCCTGACCCTTCATCAGGAGCACCCGTTCCCTATAAATACCTTCATGCAATCTTTGTTGAAGGAGGGCGAAAAAAGGTGGTGGTGATTATAGTGGAAAGACTCGAAATTTAATTCAGTCTTGCTACTTTGAGCTTACATAAAATAGAGGAAATTCATAAATTAGTTTTCTTGAGTATCTCCATTGATAGAGTTTTCGAATCCTGAAATTCTTCATTTTTAGTTTGTTCATCACTCTGCTATTACCATTTCCATTCAATCCCGTATGCATCACCCCAATATCAACACATTATTCTTTCTGCCTGATCTTGCTCTGTCACACCTTACCCCTCCGTAAGGCATAACATGATCCCGTAGAATACTTAATGAACTACCGAACTTCACCTACCGATAACTCATTAAGTACCCTACAAGGGATTTTAAAACAATTTTCTTACATTTTAGAAGTGGTGAGCATTTTAGTGAATTAAAAACCATGTATTCAAAGTTTAAATACTAGTAAAAATTTTTGTCCATTTTAATTTTGCATAAATTTTATAAAAATTTTGACAGAGTTCCCTCTGTATTTTGAGAAACCAGTTCTTCAAAGACCTGTAAAAAGCACTTCCAAAAGTTTTCCACAACTCCCAATCTCCAATAAAACTCAAATCAACCCAATTCAAATCACTTCAAAGCAATTTTCACAATTTAATCAAATTTGGTCCTCACAAAATTTTTAATACTTCATTAACAAGGCATAAAGCAGAAAATTCATATTTACAAATATTAAATTTACAGAAACAAACCCAAAATAATATTATTACAATTTATTTACAACTGCTCAATTTACATTGATATTTATGACATTACAGCATTTACATCAAAATAACCACATGGGTATAAAACAATACCCGTACAAAAGGGATCAAGAAGTTCTTGTCAATCCCGCAGCTCACTCTGCTGCTTTCTCCTTGCTCTTATCTGCGACAGTAAATTAAACTATCGCTGAGTATAAACATAATCAGTGGTGCACAATAAAATTTAAAATGCGATACATAAATCATTTATTGATGAAACATAATTTGAATACTTCATAACCACATTTCACAAATATCAAAGCTCATAACAACTCATTTTGTCAAATAATATATTAAACACAGTTTAGTCAAACAATTTCATAAACACAGTGTTACCAAAATTATACACAACTTAAGCCATGACACAAAATTTCCGATCAATGCCGCGTTGTACACCACGACAAAGCAATCTACAACCCATTAATCGAAATCAATGAGGGAGGTGGCTAGCTAGCTAATGAGTACTCATCTGATCTACAACCTCAACTGGCAAGCCAGAGAGGGAGGAAAATAAACGATCTCAACCCCATAAATGGAGAAGGAAATGTGATACTGTCATGCTAAGTGTGAACATAAAATCCATTTCAAACATTTCATTCAAATATTGCATACAAAAATCAAATCAATTCCCAAAGTTACAATTTGATCACAAGGTGGCAACACAAAAGTTCATAAATTCATACTGCATGCTAAATCAATTTTTTAAGGGTAAAATGCTTAAATAGGATTTATTGTGCACAAACTTGACTAGAGTCGCCTCTAGGCCTTGACTCAGTGTCTCCGAGCTTCCAAGTCTTTTTCAGCTGAAACACACAATTTCATAGTGTTTCAGTACCATAACTTAACATAAGTCCAAAAATAAATTTAACTTCACTTTAACTAGCTCTATTGCGTTAAATTCGACGTTCTCAAAGTTTTTGTGTTTCGGGTTACTATTCACTACACTATTCAAGTCAAATTGTTGACTTTTTAAGGATTAATAGGTATGGGAACTCCAACTTCACCCACATACCACATTTTGGTCATTAAACTTGTTGGTTTTGGTCATTTTCTCAAAGCTTAGGTCAATTTGGCAAAATTGCCAATTTTCGGTTTTGGTGCTCCGAAGTTGCACTGTTCCATTGGTCGATCTACTGTTGGAATTTGATAAAACTTCCTTCATAGAAAATGTTCCTTATTGTCTTAAGTGTATTCTCTTTTTTGGATCACCTCAATCGGAGTTTTGTAGCTCAAGTTATGGCCAAAATAAGTTTACTGTTCATGTGCCTTTATTCATCTTTGGTATCTTGGGTTACAGCGATTTTAATCCAACTTTGGTCAGTAATTTGATCAAGTTAAGTTCATAATTTGGTCTAACTTTCTTCATATGAAATGTTCTACTATGTCTTAGGTTTCCATCGGTTCAAGAATCGCCTAAATCCGAGTTTCCTAGAAAGAGTTATAGCCATCCAAACATTACTGCTCAACTGAAAATCTGCAGAGTTGCAGGTTTGGTAACTCAACTTTGCTCAATAATTTGAATGGGTTAATGGCATAATTTGGGGTAATGTTCTTCATGAAAGTTTTAGGTCTATATGCCCTCTAACCCCTGGCCAAATTTCAGGTCAATTTGACCTGTCTAACTCGAGTTATGACCAAATGAACAGTTACTGTTCATTTGATCGATTTAGTGCGATGTGGCCTGCTCTCATTTCACTTTGGTCAATTGTTTCACCAAGTTTTGGTCAGTTTTTGGCCATGGTTCCTTAATGAAAATTGTGCTATTTTATGTCTATTTTCATCCCCAATTGGTAGCATATCAATTAGGCTTGTAAAACTTGAGTTTTGGTCCTTCAAAGTGGGTTTGGTCATGCTGCCAGCAGCATGACCATTGGACCTACGAATTTAGTTTTAATTCCAACAATTACCACACATCTCTTTTGGTCATTATTGACCATTTTTCATCTCATAATAGACTAAAGTCATCATTTAAGCATTTCTCCAAAAATTGGTTCACAAACCCTAGCCTCCAAACCCTAATTCACTTAAATTGTACAATTAACTAAATTCAAAACTTTAAACCATAATCAATCAACTAAGTAGGGTTCCTAAACTCATTCAAACCCATTAAATTCATGCAATCCATACTCCCTTTAGGCTGGACGAAATTTCAGTTTAGTCCTTCTCCCATGTTTGTTTCATTTAATCAAGTTCTAAGCTCATTTTCAACCATCACATATGCATTTGAATGGATAAATGAAGAGTTTAGCATACTAACCTCAATTTAAATGCCAAGCCTTTAATTCCTCTCCTCCTTTCTTCTTTCTTTCTTGTTCTTAAGTTGAGATTGCAAGGTCTAGTGAGGTTTTTAGGGGAGTCATGTTAATTGGGTGAAGGAAATTAAGCTTAATGGAAGCTTAAAGGAAGAAAACTTCATGGAAATTCATGGGGGAAGTGGGGCGGCAACCAAGGGCAAGGAAGAAGACTTTTTCTAAATTTTTTTTTCTTTTAACCTTATCCCTTTTTGAAGACCAAAATTCCCATTTAATAATTCACTTAATTAATTTGTTTATGACATCATTCATGATGTCATCAACTTTGACTTTTCCATCTTTTTCTTCTTTTTTTTTTTCTATTTATTTTTCTATTAGTTCTTTAATTTAATTCTCGATTCAGAAATTTTCTTTTCTTCGATTTTATTTGACAGTTAGGTCAGGAGTCAGCTCTCGGGGTCAATTGACCAAATCGCCCCTCGCCGGTTCATCCCGGTTTGCAAATAATCTAATATTTCTTTCGGCTCCCTGACCTAATTATTTGACTGGCTTAATAGTTCTTTTTCGTGATTTTCTCTTTTCCACTGTATTCATAAGGGTCCTAAGGACCGCAATGTCACTTTTTACGGTTCGAAATTTGAGTTTAAAATGACTTGTGATGCGTTCAGAGGAGGTCACTCATCGCTGTGACTCTCGGCTCGTTTAACCTCTTATGTTCTGTTTTTCTTATTTATAGTTAACTAATTAAACATTATTAATTATTTGTGTTTATGGCTTCTCAAGTTGTCTTAGGTGTGGCCCTAATCCCATTAATTGTCCGGACCTACACCGGTCACCGGAACAGTGAAATATACCAGGCTATGCAACGGGGGTGTTACATGCTCTAACCTGATTTCCGTCGCTTTGGCTCTACTGCATCTCAACCTGACTCTCACAACCTCAAAGTGAGCATTAGTCCCTATACCGACCTTCAACGCAATAATATTCGTAATCTCCAGAGTCAGTTTGATAGCCTCGACCTCACATAGGTAAGTGTCTAGACTGTCACCTTGTTGAACGCTCGCATTTTGCTCTCTCTGCTTTTATTCTCGTAATTTTCATTAAGTTCAGTTATACTAACGATCCCCACGTAGATCTTTCAGGCCGATAGTTATTCTCTTGAGTTAATTTTTTTTTTCTATTCATCAGTTCACGTTATTTATTTGTTCTTAGCTTTTATTTCCTTCGAATATAGGTGTTCCGGTTACGGGTAACTTGTAGGTAGTTTAATAAAATATTGGTAGCAGTATCTTAACACGAGAGTTTCTTTGAATAAATGAAAATAATCAAAGAGTGAATAGGAAATCTGAGGAAAAGTTATGAGGTTGGGTGGCTAAACGATGTCTAGGAAATAGCATAATAGAGCGAGAACCGAGATAAGATCGGACTCCAGACTAGTAACCGAAAAAGATCAGATATAGTCAGACAAAGAATTCAGACAAGGTAGTCATATGCGAGATCGGTGAAAAGCTCGGTCTTAAGCCAAACATTCAAATAAAAAAACACGGAGATTGAAGGAGAGTTCTTATCCGAGATCCTTCTTTAAGATTTCAAACCGAACAGTTTAAGAGGTCGGGGGAGAGTTATTACCTGATCCTTATCCAAATGAAAACTCGGAGATCGGAGGAGAGTTCTTATCTGAGATCCTCCATTTAAAATTTTGAACCTAACAACTTAAGAGGTCGGGGGAGAGTTCTTACCTGATCGTCATCCAAATAAAAACTCGGAGATCGGAGGAGAGCTCTTATCCGAGATCCTCCATTTAAAATTTTAAACCTAACACCTTAAGAGGTAGGGGGAGAGTTCTTACCTGATCCTCATCCAAATAAAAACTCGGAGATCGGAGGAGAGTTCTTATCCGAGATCCTCCATTTAAAATTTTGAACCTAACACCTTAAGAGGTCAGGGGAGAGTTCTTACCTAATCCTCATCCAAATAAAAACCCGGAGATCGGAGGAAGGTTCTTATCCGAGATTATTCTTTAAAATTTTCGAACCTAACACCTTAAGAGGTCGGGGGGAAAGTTCTCACCTGATCCTCATTCAAATAAAAACACAGAGATCGGAGGAAAGTTCTTATCCGAGACCCTTCATCAAATCTTAAAACAAACACTTTAAGAGATCGGGGGAGAGTTCTTACCTGATTCTCGTTTAAATCAAACATGAGGAGATCGGAGGAGAGTTCTTATCCGAAATCTCCCGCTTGAAACTTTAAATAAAACATATCGAGAGATCGGGAGAAGCTCCATCTCGAGCTCTCTTAATGAAATTCAAATTAAACAAAACTCCAATACACAAGACAACTTTATCCGAACACCTATTCACTAAAGGGCTATCTCATGAACTCGTGTTATTGAGCAACCCAAAATAAGTGAAATATCAAGCACTCCTTTATTTTTGCACAAAGGATTAACATTATCACCATTCTAACCCCCTAATTACCCTTTTAATTTATAGAGGAGCATAACATTAAATCTGTTTACCGTCATTGAGGGACGAGGCAGGGTGCCTAACACCTTCCCTTGAGTATCGACCGAACCTAGAATCTTTTTTTTTCAAAGTGGTTTTTCTCTAATTTATTTTCACAAATGGTTTTCTTTAATTTTTCACAAAATTAAAGTGGCGACTCCTTACTTTTACCACTTTGGTGAAGAGCTTTCGTCCAGGTGACCACAAAATACCTTGAAATAGCTTGGCGACTCTACTGGGGACTTGGAATATTTTTACCATCCTTTTAGAGGTCCAAGGATAGATTTAGTTTTATGCTCATATAAATTGAAATCATGATTAGGGAGGGGTTTGAATTTGCAATATTCGAAAATCGTGATATATTGACTTGTTATTATTCTAACCATTTTTGCTTGTCTTATTTCCCACAGCAACTTTTGTCAAAACAAAAAACGCAAACAAAAACTCCCCCACGAAGGGAAGAGGTAAATGTGTCCCTTCACACACTGAGTACTTACACAATGTCCTCACATACTTCAGTCCTATACCCAGGCTTTCTTACCCTTTAGGAAAGTAGGAGGGAGTCATGTAGCGGTACCCGTGGGTTTTACCCCGTTAGTATCCGTGAAGGCTTCTGCTCAGATTAAAACTCATTCCATCTCTTTGTGATACCCGTGGAATCCTCCGTTAGTATCATGGTGATGGAATGAGGCTCTCTTGTTCTGATGAGGGGCAATTTGGGGACCTGTGGCTTTTAGAAAATTAGACCTTGAGCTAAACCATCACAATAGCTGGAAGCCGTAGCAAACTACCTCATAAGATAGAACTATCCAATTAGGTAGCACTTACCCGGTACTAGGATTCTCCCTATTTTAGGACAAAAGGGACATACTTACTTTCACCCTACTCTATTTATGTTTTCTTATGTTTTTACCTTTAAGGGAAATTTTGGATCATACTGGTAGGAGGATCTACACATTTTCCTACTTTGATAAATGTGTAGGTATCACCCCGCCAATAGTGTAATTCAAAATTACCTGAATTTGTCCTGCTAACAAGTTTTCTCCACAGGCATCACAGAATTGGGGTTTGTAAAAGAATAGACATCAATTTTAACATGGTATCCTCGAGTCAGTCGGCGAAAGAGGTTCCTATACAAGAACAGAATGCCAGACCATGGTCCAGACCGCTTCATAGCTCAGCACCCCCACAAAGTGATATCACCGGGGCAGATGCTAGCCTATTACCTCCATTAGACCCAAGCAAAGTCAAATTCAGAATGACCGGTCTCGAGGGTTTATCCGGTAGTTGGAGGTTGCTTCCCGATCACGTCAAGGCACAGTTCGAGGAAAAATATGGAAGGATTGTGACCTTGATACGGGTCAAAGTCCAAGTTCCAGCATTAAAGGCCATGTTGTCAGTTTGGAATCCCAAGTATGGGGTGTTCTCCTTCAACGACATCGATACGACCCTTACTATGGAAGAATATCAAGTGTTGCTAGAAGTTCCTTATATTGCACAGAATCGGATCTACCTACACCTTGAGCATAGGCAGACTTGGAAACGATTCGCGCATATGTTGGGGATTCCCCCAGAGGAAGCAAAGGCAAGAGAAACTATCAAAGGAAACACGCATGGATGGTATTGGACTTACCTCAAGAAATGGTTGGACCGATACATCCAGGATGAACAATAGGAGTAAGCTTCATTGGCACTAGCTTTGGGGATCTATGGCCTGATCTTGTTCCCTGGGCCTTCGGGAATTATAACTTGCAGTGTCACGGAGATGTTTTGGGCCGTAGAAAAGCAGAAGGTCAACCCAATACCGGCAATCCTTGCAGAGACTCTATTGACTCTTACTTACTGTCGACGACAAGGCAGGGGATCTATTAAGTGTTGTTATCAATTGTTGCACCTCTGGATCATCAGTCACATGTGCCCTATAGAGACAAAGGGGTTAACCTGGTATCCCGACCAGCCTCTTATTGAGAAAATGACCAGATTAGTAATCAGCCCAAAGGACGAGCTGCAGTGGCAAGAACGGATTCTAAGCTTCAATAGCCACAATTACTGCTGGAGGAAATTATGGACGTCAGGTCAACCTATTTTGTGCAGCACAGGGGGTAATTATTGAGCCAGCATTGGTAATGAGGTAGTTTGGCTCAACCCAGTCCGCACTCAGTATTGAAGAATACCACCAAGGTCATTTCTATCATGAGCTCGGTAGTGAAGAGGAATTGAAAGTAGTTCACAAATCCTGGGAAAACATCACTATGATGGAAAGGTCGCCTAAAGGTCCGGGTGCCACGGACAATTATCTTAAATGGAGGGCCAGCAGGGATTAAGGACACCCAACTGACGAGCCATCAGTGCTCAAAGGTAGCATCCCCCATCAGAACATCCTTTCAGAAGAAGCTAATACTCGTCTGGTTAACTCTCTACAAAAATCGGACACCGAGAACCGGCAATTACAAGAACAAATAAGGCAGTTGGAGGATCAACAGCACATCCTCAAAAGAGAGGTAAAAAGGCTGAGGGAAGAAGCAATGACTGAAAAGGCAGAGTTTGAGGAGCAAGAAACGCAGTGAGAAAGGGAAAAGATCTCCCTCCAAGTTGAGAAAGGAGAGACACAAGAAAACACGGAAGAGGAGGTTGAGAAAGTTGAGAAAGGAGAACCTGCTGGATCAAGTGGAGAAGATGAGCTTTTGCTTTAGATAATGAAGCAAAGTGAATATGATGTTGTTGAGTAACTGAGGAAGACGCCCGCTCGGATTTCGTTGCTGTCATTGATCTTGAGCTCAGAAGTGCATCGCCAAGCCCTACAAAAGATTCTAGATCAGGCCTTTGTAAACCCCGATATCACACCGGGGTAATTCGAAAAAATAGTGGGACAAATTCAAGCATCCAGTTTCATCACTTTCTCGGAAGAGGAGATAGACCAGGTTGGCTTGAAGCACACCAAGGCTTTACACGTGACAGTCAAATGCAAAGGGTGCATAGTCGCCAAGGTTCTAATTGACAACGGATCTGCCCTTAATGTCTTGCCCAATGACACCTTGGCAAGGCTACCTATCGATCGATCAAACATACACCAAAGTACCATGGTGGTTAGAGCCTTTGACGGCACAAGGAGGGAGGTACTGGGAGACATCAACTTGCCACTTCAAATTGGGGCATGCACTTTCAACATCATATTCCAAGTGATGGATATTGAACCTGCATACACCATGTTGTTAGGGAGACCTTGGATCCATTTAGCAAATGCCGTACCTTCGACCCTGCACCAAAGGATTAAATACATCATGGACGGCAGAATCATCACTGTAAGGGGGGGAAGAAGCCATGCTGGTTACTAAGCCGCAATCACTTCCTTATGTGGAAACAACTGAAAAGTCCTTCGAAAGTTCTTTCCAGGCTTTAGAATTGCAAGAAACTACCCTGAGGGATGAAGGGGCTACAGCCATGATTGCAAAGGTGATGCTGTAAAATGGATACGAGATAGGCAAGGGATTAGGCACCGCGTTGCAGGGAATTGTTGAACCCATACCGGCTATTCAGAAGATTGGCCGTTTCGACCTGGGATATGAGGGAAATGCTCTCATGGATGGGCAATTCTGGAGGAGGAACATACTTCGGGATCAGAGATTTGACCAGAAAGTTGGGAAAATGAAAGTTTTCCCGAAAATCATAGATGTCTTCACCAAACCAATCATTGAAAATCCCGAGAAGGGCGAAGAATCACCCGAAGAACCATCTGTAGATGTCATACAACTGGACTCCTTGTATGAAGCGCTGATCTCGCCAATCGCTGAGGGACAGGAGCTGGATAATTGGGAAGTAAAAGACCTTCCCATGCTCAATCTCGAGTAAAGTACATTTTGTTATCTACAATTGATCATTTTGTCCATGATAGCAAGTGTAATGTTGTAAATGGACCCTTTTCTTATGAGTCAAATATTAATGAATTAATAGCGCATTTTGCATCCAATTCTCTTTTCCTTTTCCTCTTGAAATCCATTCTTATAATATACTCCACTTTCATTTCTTCAGAACCATTCATTAATTAACGCCTAATAATTCAATAGACTCAGAAATTCCTCACGTTAATTTTGAAACTCCCATAACTGCCATTACTTCAAGTGATTCTAAAGAAGAACTGGCTGAAGAAAGAGGTGAGAGAGATGAACCTTCCCTGGTACCTTGCGGGGATGAAACGCATACCATCAATCTAGGCACAGAAGAAATAAAAAGGGAACTTAAGATTGTGGGGAGTGAGGAATTAGAAGATATGGTCAGTTTGCTCAAAGAAATCTTGGATGTATTTTCATGGAGCTATGATGATATGATCAGTTTAGACCCTCAGATTGTGACACAGAAGATTCCCCTAATTCCTGAGACAATTCCAATAAAGTAGAAGTTAAGAAGGATGAACCCTGATACGCTACTCAAAGTTAGGGATGAAGTCAAAAAGCAGTATGAGGCCAGGTTTTTGGAAGTGGTCAAGTACCCTTAATGGATAGCTAATGTTGTCCCAGTAATGAAGAAGGACGGAAGAGTCAAGGTGTGTGTTGATTACAGGGATCTCAATAAAGTGAGCTTAAAGGATGATTTCCCTCTCCCACACATAGTTGTGCTAGTAGACAATGCTGCAGGATTGGGCAGATGTTCGTGTATTGATGGGGCATCCGGGTACAACCAAATCCCCATGGATGAAGAAGACAAGGAGAAAACTGCTTTTATCACTCAATGGGGGGTATTCTGTTATCGGGTCATGCCATTTGGCTTAAAGAATGCTGGGGCTACCTACCAACGCACTATGGTCACATTATTCCACGATATGATGCACAAAGAAGTAGAGGTGTATGTGAATGATATGATCATCAAATCTAGAGAGGGAGAAAGTCATGTACAAGTGCTGAAGAAAGTATTCGAAAGACTCAGAAAGTATCAGCTGAAGTTAAACCCTGCCAAATGTGTGTTCGAAGCTAGATCTGGAAAGTTGTTGGGATTCATAGTGAGTGAGAAGGGAATAGAAGTGGATCCGGACAAAGTTTGAGCCATTCAAGAAATGCCATCCCTAAAAACAGAGAGGGAAGTGCGCAGTTTCCTGGGGAAGTTGAACTACATCTCAAGATTTATTTCCAACCTCACTACTAAAGCCGAGCCCATCTTTAAGTTACTCAGAAAGAACAACACCACTCAATGGGATTCAGTTTATTAAGAGGCTTTCGAGAAAATTAAACAGTACTTGTCGAACCCGCCAATATTGGTCCCTCCAGTGGCAGGAAGGCCGTTGATTCTGTATATGGCAGTCCAACAGAGCTTGATGGGATGTGTTTTGGGGTAGCATGATGGCATAGGGCGAAAGGAGAGGGCCATTTATTACCTGAGCAAGAAATTCAATGATTACGAGACCAGGTACTCTTTCCTAAAGAAAACTTGTTGCGCGTTGGCTTGGATGGCTAATCGGCTCAAACACTATATGATGAATCATAAGACATGGCTCATCTCCTGGATGGATCCCATCAAGAATGTATTTGAAAGCCCATTCGTGCCAGGGAGAATAGCAAAATGGTAGGTCATACTCTCTTAATATGATATTATCTATATGACCAGAAAGACGATAAAAGGGAGCGTAATTGCTGATCTCCTAGCAGAAAACCCTATCCAAGATTATGAAGCATTGGATTTCGAATTCCCTGATGAGCATGTTAATGAGGTCGGTAGCGAACAGAGGGAATCAGCTGACATGTGGGAAATGTATTTTGACGGAGCTGTCAATTTGTCTGGTAATGGGATCAGAGCTGTGTTGGTATCCCTTGATGGAAAGCACTTCCCGATAGCTATCAAGTTAAGATTCGACTACACCAACAATGTCACGGAATACAAAGCCTGTGTGATGGGTTTACAGGCTGCCATCGAAATGAAAGTCAGGAAGTTAGAGGTGTATGGTGATTCGGCCTTGATCATTTATCAAGTTAAGGGAGAATGGCAAACCAAGGATCCGAAGCTGATCCCATATCAAAAGTACTTACTGGAATTGATCAAGAGGTTTGAAGAAATTTCTTTCACTCACCTCAGTTGGGATAAGAATCAATTCGTGGATGCCTTAGCCACTCTGGCTGTCATGGCTCAAACGGAGGAGGGGCAGATGACTCGGGTATTGCAAATCAAAGCAAGGAGTGAGCCGGCGTACTACTTCATGATCGAAGAAGAAACAGATGGTAAACCTTGGTATCATGACATCCAGGTCTACGTCAAAACCAGAGGATACCCTCCCGGGGCAAAAAGAAATGAAAGGAGAATGATCTGGAGGCTAGCTCTAGGATACTTCCCTAGTGGTGAAATTTTGTACAAAAGGAGCTCCAATGGCGAATTGTTAAGGTGCATGAATGCAAAAGAAATAAGGAAGATCCTTTTCGAGACTCATGAGGGAAATTGTGCAACCCATGCTAATGGACATATGATGGCTAAGCAAATCAAGAGACAGGGATACTTCTGAACTACTATGGAGAAAGATTGCATCGAGTACTTTCGAAAGTGTAATAAATGTCAAATCTATGCGGATCCGATAAACATTCTGCCTCATCAATTGTTCAATCTCGTCTCGCCTTGGCCTTTCGCTATGCGGGCATTGATGTAATTGGTCCCATTAATCCCAAGGCATCCAATGGGCATAGGTTCATCTTGGTAGCTATTGATTATTTTTCTAAATGGGTTGAAGCGACATCATATGCTCACATCACGCAGAACACATTCCTCAAATTTTTCCGAAATAATGTCATCTGCCGACACGGCCTCCCCAGTGAGATTGTTACTGACAACGCCAAGAATTTGAATGGTCCGAAGATCCGAAGTTTATGTGACCAATACAAGATCCGACACCTCAATTCTTCACCATACCGTCCCCAGATGAATGCAGCGGTGGAAGCCGCCAATAAAAATCTCAAGAGAATCATCCAGAAAATGACCGTCACATATAGAGATTGGCATGATATGCTTCCCTACACCCTTCATGCATACCGGACCTTTGTAAGGACATCAACTGGGGCAACTCCATACTCGCTGGTTTATGGAATGGAAGCTGTTTTACCTATTGAAGTAGAAATTCCTTCCCTAAGAATTCTGAAAGAATCAGGAATCGATGAGTCAGAATGGATCCAATCAAAGTTAGACCAATTGAATTTGTTGGATGAGAAAAGGCTAGCAGCAGCTTGTCATGGGCAATTGTACCAGAGAAGAATGGCTAGGGCATTTAACAAAGGCGTTCGCCCGCGCGAATTCCAACCAGGGGATCTAGTCCTGAAAAAGGTGCTTCCGAATCAAAATGATGCCCGGGGCAAATGGTCGTCAACTTATGAGGGACCCTATGTGGTTAAAAAGGCATTTTCTGGTGGGTGATCTTGACCCACATAGACGGCGAAGAATTCCTAAGACCCGTGAATTCCGACTCAGTCAAAAGGTATTATGCCTAAAAAAAGAGGGGGGGGGGGGGGGTAGGGGTGAAAACCTGAAAGGGCGCTCCTAGCAAAATGTGCGAAAGAAAGCGAAAACCCGGAAGGGCGCTTTCTGTAAAATGAGTGAAGGGTCAAAAAGGCACCTTGAAAAAGTGATAAAAAAAAATCTAGGGGTAAAAACCCGAAAAGGTTCCCTTAGGACCAGAAGAGGGAGAAATAAGGAGAGAAATGCGGGACCAGAAAAGGAAATAAGTTGCCACAGCATGAATGTTAGTCAATAGAGTACTTGAAATAATGGCAGTTACGGGACTTCAAAGTTAATTACAAGGAATCTGTGAGATTTATTATTGTACCATTTTTCTTTGAGACTGTACCTTTTTCTCTCAAGCCATAATAAAGTCATTCTTTCTCCTTGATATATCTTCTTTATATATTTATACTTTTATACTTACACTCAGATCCATCTTTCTTATATACCCACGTTCTGATGTTATTTTTCTCTTACATCTTTATTTTATGCGCTATTAATCTGTTAAAATTTTGTCATAAGATTAGGATTTGGATATTGATAACCTCATGTACTTTGCTATGAGATTTGCAGGAAATGATCAATGCTAAAAAAAAAAAAAAACTAGGGGTGAAAACCCAGAAGGGCGCTTCTAGTCAAATATGAAGAGGGGAAAGTGAAAACCTAGAAGGGCGCTTTCTGTAAAATAAGAAGAAAGTCAAGAACAGGAAGGGCATTCGGGGAAGTGAGTAAGAGAGGGGAAGTTATAGGTCAAGTCTTGTAACTCGTCCTCCATTAATCATTTATCTTCGGGATCCTGTTAAGTACACTTCGTCGCGGAAGAACTTCTCGTGTCAGGTTAGGCTTGCTTTGTTAGCATTTCAATTTCTTGCATTTAAAATTCCTGTCATCAACCTCTGGATCCTTGATCTAAGTTGATTTTAATTTTTCAGTATTTAAATTTCTGTCATTAACCTCTGGATTCTTGATCTAAGTTGATTTTAATTTTTCAGCATTTAAATTTCTGTCATTAACCTTTGGATCCTTGATCTAAGTTGATTTTAATTTTTCAGCATTTAAATTTCTGTCATCAACCTCTGGATCAGTGAAAAGGTAGTCATATGCAAGATCGGTGAAAAGCTCGGTCTTAAGCCGAACATTCAAATAAAAAAACACGGAGATCGGAGTTGAGTTCTTATCCGAGATCCTTCGTTAAGATTTCAAATTGAACACTTTAAGAGGTCAGGGGAGAGTTCTTACCTGATCCTCATCCAAATGAAAACTCGGAGATCGGAGGAGAGTTCTTATCCGAGATCCTCCATTTAAAATTTTGAACCTAACACCTTAAGAGGTCGAGGGAGAGTTCTTACCTGATCCTCATCCAAATAAAAACTCGGAGATCGGAGGAGAGCTCTTATCCGAGATCCTCCATTTAAAATTTTGAACCTAACACCTTAAGAGGTCGGGGGAGAGTTCTTACCTGATCCTCATCCAAATAAAAACTCGGAGATCGGAGGAGAGTTCTTATCCGAAATCCTCCATTTAAAATTTTGAACCTATCACCTTAAGAGGTCGGGGGAGAGTTCTTACTTGATCCTCATCCAAATAAAAACCCGGAGATCGGAGGAAGGTTCTTATCTGATATCCTTCTTTAAAATTTTCAAACCAAACACAGAGGTCGGGGGGAAAGTTCTCACCTGATCCTCATTCAAATAAAAACACAGAGATAGGAGGAAAGTTCTTATCCGAGACCCTTCATCAAATCTTAAAACAAACACTTTAAGAGATCGGGGGAGAGTTCTTACCTGATTCTCGTTTAAATCAAACATGAGGAGATCCGAGGAGAGTTCTTATCCGAAATCTCCCGCTTGAAACTTTAAATAAAACATATCGAGAGATCGGGAGAAGCTCCATCCCGAGCTCTCTTAATGAAATTCAAATTAAACAAAACTCTAATACACAAGACAACTTTATCCGAACACTTATTCACTAAAGGGCCATCTCATGAACTCTTGTTCTTGGGCAACCCAAAATAAGTGAAATATCAAGCACTCCTTTATTTTTGCACAAAGGATTAACATTATCACTATCCCAACCCTCTAATTACCTTTTTAATTTATGGAAGAGCATAATATTAAATCTGTTTACTCTCATTGAGGGACAAGGCGGAGTGCCTAACACCTTCCCCGCCCATATACGGAACCCGAACCTAGAATCTTTGTTTTCAAAGTGGTTTCTCTCTAATTTATTTTCACAAATGGTTTTTTTTAATTTTCCTCAAAATTAAAGTGGCGACTTCTCACTTTTACCACTTCGATGAAGAGCTTTTGTCCAAGCGACTGCAAAATACCTTGCGAAAGATAATAAAATTTTTATAACAAAATTACATCTATTTATGTTCCTTCGTAGAACTCATTTTCTTGGCTCTCATCTTTATATCACCGTTCCTTTTACCTCATAAAACCTAATTTTTTTCAAGCTCATTTTTATATTATTTTATCATTTTAAATTATTTAATTTACATAGGTAATAATATATAAAATATGAACATATTATGTATCTTAATAAAAAAAATAAATATAAAATTATCATGTTAAGTAAAATAAATATAATTATAAATTTATTATTTATTTTATATGATTAGGATGTCAAAAATATTTTAGAAAATAAATGTAAATGAATTTTTAATTTTACACTATGTCATGGAGATGTCACATTAGGCCACAGTAAGGTGCAATTGGAATTTAATTAGTAATTCTTTTATATAGATAGAACTATAAAAAATTTGAAAAGTATAAAGTTTTTTTTTTATATAATTTTCTCACTCTATTTTAATTTATATAAAATTTTAAATTATTTTTAAAATTAAGAATTAATTAATAATTTTATTTGGATTAATTTGATTGGTATGAAAATGTTTCAATATAAAAATTTAATAAAATAGTAGCAAAAAAAATGAAAACAGAAAGAAAGATACTTAAAATAAGAAAATAATTTTGAAAAAATTTATAATCTTTGAATATCGGTACAAAATTAGTTTTAAACATAATTAATGGAAAACAATGATTTATGTAGCTAATTTTATCTAATTTTGAAAAGCTAATTATTATTGTAGTTCTATATATTTTAATTAATTATATATAATTTTTATAGTAAATATTTAAAAAAAAATTATTTTTTAGTCTTTAAACTATTTTAGGAATAACAATATATAAAGTACTAGTGAAAATTATTTTTTTGAATCCAATAAGTATTTTAAAGACCCAAATTTAGTTATATTGCTTGAATGACATTCAAACCGTTTTAATTTATATATTTTAATTAATACTCTACATAAAATATAATAATTAGTAATTTATATTTTAAAATCTAATAATTTTAGAAAAAATTATATAAGGCCCTATACTTTTAATTTTTTTTAAGCTATACTAATTAAATATCTAATTAAACCTCATATTTTTTAACTTTTAATAATTATATTTTATCATTAGTATAATGTCAAAGATGATGTGATAATTGACATAACATATCTGTTAATAAAATAATAATTTTGTTAATGATAGGATAAAATTGATAAAAGTAATAATTTTTATAATATAAAATAAAATTGTAAAAATTTGAAAATCATATGTTTTTTTTTAACAATTTTCTCCTCTAAATCACTTTGACTGCTTGACTTTTTACCATATATATATATATATATATGTGTGTGTGTGTGTGTGTGTGTGTGTGTGTGTGTGGTCTTAGTTATTTAGAATTCAGCTATTATTACTTTTTAATTTATTTAAAATGTCAAATAATTTAAAATTATCATTTTTAAATATAAAAAATATTTTTCACAAAATAAACAGAGTTTAACTCTAATACACTAACAATCTATTTACATTCTTTCCCAAAAGTCCAAGACAAGACTTAGGGGTGGAACTAGAAATTAATCTTTAAAGAGCCAAAAATAAATATTAAAAAGAAATTAAATGAAATCTCCATAAAAATATGTGGACTAAAATAAAAATACATAATATTAAAAGATCAAAAATTGAATAATATAAAAATATAAATGAAATTTACATAGAAGTGCAAAGACCACAATAAAAATAAAAATATTAGGGGGTAAATAATAATTTTCTAAAAAATACAGTAAATTTTTTGCAGGTAAAATTTTAAATTAAAAAATTTTACAGAGTAAACAGTAATTTTTGATAAAAATCATTAAATTTTATAGGTAAAATTATAATTTTAAAAACTTTTAAAGGTCCCAACAATAACTTTTTTTTAAAATTATTAAATTTTGTAGGTAAAATTATAATTTTAAAAACTTTTGGACTAAACTTTTGGACTTCCTTAGTAGATGTCATGGAAGAATGTCAATGCTGGAAGAATTTTTCCTCTTATTAAGAATTCAATTTAACTGATTTTTTGGTTAAGTTTTAAGTTTAAAATAAAAGAGTTAATTTTTTTTAATTAAACAAAATTTTCATTCAAAAAAAAGTGAAAGAATTTAAAATTTTTTTTTTATAAATAATTTATTCCAAATGAACTCTTTTAAATTAATTAATCAAAAGATAGCATACAACTAAGTTGAAATAACAAGAAGTTGGAAGATTATAAAACATTCTGGTGTATATAAAAATAGTATTCTCTTTTACTGTAAAAGTGAATTCCCCTAATAATCCCTGTAAGAGGTGATGAATCTCACATACTTGTAAGAGGTGACGGAAGCACCTAATAATCCCTCCAAAAAGTTTATTCCTAAATTTCCCTTTCTCCAAATTCAAGCAACTTTAACATCCCAGACTTGCTGAATTACTTCACTAGATTGTATAAGAAATTTAAGACTTGCAAAAGAAAAATGAAAAACGTCAGCGTGCCCCACGATTTCTTCTTCTTGTAGCTGCTTTCATTTTCTCACTTGACAATCTATAAGCAGTTCCATCCACAAATGCAAAGTACACTCCACCCCAAGACCTTTTCATTGCAAAAACTAAATAAGGAAGCAATAAACCTGCTGCAAATCCCACCCCAATGCTCATGTAAAACCATTTATCGATGAAGCCATTGCCATTGTCAGCCTGATCTGCCTTCCCTCCACCATCTGGATAATTGTCACCTCCATTGTTTGAATCATTCGAACACTTCACCGTAAGAGGATCTCCACATAGACCAGGGTTCCCAGCAAAAGAGGATGCATTAAAAGTTGACATCTGATTTGTAGAAGGTATTATGCCTGACAAGTTATTGTTTGACACATTCAAATTCCCCAGAAATGTCAATGAAGATATGCTTTGGGGAATAGGACCTGAAAGCCTATTGCCTGAGAGATCAAGAGATAACAACTGACGCAATTCTGAAATGCTCTTAGGAATCTGGCCACTGATGTGGTTTCTTGATAGATTCAAAACTTCCAAACCAACTAATTTTGTTATTGCTTCAGGAAGTTCTCCACTGAAATTGTTTCCAGACATATCTATACTGGTTAGCAGGGAAAGAGTCCTAGTGTACATTAATTCAAGGCCATTTATGGTCACATATATGTTCTCTTGGTAATTGTGATGTTCAGAAAGAGTTCCATAAAGCAAATAATGGTTAACGTTCTGCTGTCGAGTCAAGCCTTTAAGATTGCTCAAGTTAGCAGGAATGGAACCATTTAATTGGTTTTCCGCCAGATCCAAAATTTGCAGGGAACTCAAATTTGAAAGTGCCAAGGGAAGTTCTCCAGAAAATTTATTTGACCTGAGACTAAGTATCCTGAGACGCGGAAAATCTTCTCCAATCCATCGTGGTAAATTTCCTGTCAACATGTTGTTTCCGAAGTCTAAAGTTTCCAACTTTGACAAATTTTGAAGAGATGATGGAATTTTTCCTGAGAGTTGGTTGTTGCTCAAGTGAAGTGTTTGAAGCCCAGTTATCTGACCTATAGAGTTTGGAATCCCACCAGACAAATTGTTTTTTTGAAGGTCTAGAACAGTGAGAGAAGAACAATTTCCTATGCTTGAAGGAATGCTTCCTGCCAAGTTATTTTTTGAGAGATCAAGGACATCGAGCGATATCTCTCCGATTGAGACTGGGATTGCACCGGTCAACTCGTTACCAGAAAGTGAAAGAAATGACAACATTGACATGACTTGACCAATATTTTCTGGTATACTACCTGAAAACTGGTTATTAGAAAGATCTAGTAAGAAGACATTTGGAAGAGGAATGGGTCCTTTGAATTGGTTGGAGCTCAAATCAACATTTGCATAGGAAGTTACATTGAATGGATTTGGTATATGACCCTCTAAACTATTGAAAGAAACATTCAAAAAGGCTAGAATGCTAGTCATGCCCCAGAACCATTTTGGGATAGAACCGGAAATACCAGCCCCTGAGAAATCTAAAACTTGGACCTGTTTTTGAGATCTAAGCCAAGAAGGGAAGGATGGACCCAGATGGCATGAACCCATCTGCAAGAAAATGACTTGGAAAGGAGGGACCCAGTTGGAGCTGACATTTAGAATGAAAGAATTTTCTGATAGACCAATTTTCTCCAGTTTCCCCAGCCTACGAAAATGTGCTTCTGAAATAACACCTGTCAATTTATTGAGAGAAACATGAAGGGAAGACAACTCAGAGAGCAGTCCAATGCTAGCAGGCAGAGTACCATTTAGCTTATTTGACGCAAGCGTGAGGGTAGTCAAACGCTGTAAGTTTCCAATAGAAGAAGGAATGGAACCTTGGAGCAAGTTACTGTGCAACCGGAGTTCGACAAGATTCTTGAGATGGCCAATTGAGTCCGGTAAACTTCCGGTCAGGTTGTTTAAAGACAAGTCAATGTACTGCAAATTAGAAAGCTTGCCAATGGAGCTTGGAATCCCACCGTCAATATAATTGAAGTGTAAATCAAAATGAATGAGAGATGTCATATTTCCAAGAAGAGTAGGAAGTCTACCATGTAACCCAGTGATAGATAAATCAAGAATTTGTATCTTTTTCCAGCTTCTTGCAAATAGTTGGAAGCAACTTGCTGAGAGTTTCAAATTATAATTAAGCTTCAATGACTGCAAATTTGGTAATTCACCAAAACCAAGTGGAATCCTTCCAGTCAACCAGCTATTTCCGATGTCAACAGATACAAGGCTGCTAATGTTCGCAAGCCAAGTTGGCAACTTAGCCTTGAAGAGGCTGCCCTGAAGGTTTAGGACTTTAAGCGAAGTAAAATTAAGAGAAGGAAGAGAATAGGAGAAACCAGATAAACCACAATATTCTAAGTGCAACTCAGATAAAAGTGGAAGCTTGTTTAATGGCTCAATCCATTCTCCTCCTAACTTTGAAAGGTGTACAGAATTCATTGCCAAATATTTTAGTGAAAGAAGACCGCTCAACCATTCAAGATTATCAACAGTTAAACCCCAATAAGAGACATCAAGGAACTGCAAGCTAGAGAGGTTTCCAAGATTTGGAGGAATTGCACCACTAAACCCAGCATATGACAGGTTTAGATATTGCAAGTTCTCCAAAGAGGACAAGAAATGAGGAATTTTACCAGCGAAATTGTTCCCACTTAAATCCAGATGTTTCAAGGACTTGAGTTTTGCAAGTGAAGGTCTAATCTCCCCACCTAATGGCTGACGACCTGATGAATTTGGGAGATCAACTACGAGAACAGCACCAGTTGTATTGTGACAAGCTATTCCTGACCATTGACAGCAATTGGTTCCATGCCATGAGGAAAGCCGACTCCAGCTATCATTAAGACCCATTTTGAGGTCAAGAAGAGCCTCTCTCTCAGCTGCATTGCAGTGCACCAATTGAGCAACCTCACCACAAATTAATTCTGCAGATAACAGACAGATGATCCAAAGAAATTGAAAGGTCTCCATAGATCAAACACTCAATGCCCTGTTCAGAAGCAAAGAATTTAGTCTAATTTTCAAGTTTGTTTTCTAAGAAAACTGCATGCATAGGTGAGTTTCAGTCGCACGATATATATTGGGAAAACTGGAACCAATTGTAACAATTTTTAATTCTGTATAGCTGACTGCAAACAGTTTAGTCTACCAGCTTTTACCAGCCATTGAATAAAAAATAAGTGGCGTATTTTCAGGTTTTAACCCCCACCAATTAGAAACACTTTTTGGAAAATTATTATATCCAGATAGCACTAAAAAATAGTGCTCATTTAAAAACAAAACGGTCAATTTTTTCTTAATTTTAAGAATGTGGCACCTTATATTTAGATAGGGAGTGCATATATAATGCATTCAATAATTTTTTATACATTTTTTTTCTATGTTATTAAATTTAAAACTCAAATTCATCACAATCCTTGATTATATATTATCCAAATCCATCCTATTAGGGTTTAGTGAGATCGGATACCTGCAAAAACTTAATTTATTGTCATCCCTACTTTTATGCCTAATTAATTAATGAAAGCGTTTTTGTTAAGACATATTAATTTATATATTTTATACACATTTTCATAATCGATGTGCAATCTTAAGAGATATTAGAACAGCAATAATAACAAATTTTCACTTATTTAATCTAGGAAATTAAGTAACTATTTTACATGATTTAATTAATTTTAGAAAAAATTGTTTTATATTTAAAATATAAAATAATATTCGTTATATTCTTATTTTATTTCATATTAATCCATAAGCAAGTGAAGTTTCCATATTCATCAATTATTATTATTGTTGTTGTTATTATTATTATTATTATTATTATTATTAAAAAAAGGACTTCGCCACCTATTTCACGATTTGCCCATTATGCACGATCTTTTGTTTATTAATTAGATGAGAAAAAAAAATAGTTAAGTTGATGACCAGCTGCTCATAGGACTAAAGAGAAATTTCTTAGATATTTCAGGGGTATAAAATATTTTAAATGATTCCAGTAGAGTTTACTGGTGCCTATCAACAAGAAAGGTTGGTAAGATTTGAAACCTCAATTTAATGATAATATTAGATGAATCTCATATGAGAAAAATTAAAACAAAATTATTGATTGAGACTAACCAAAAAAATACTGGAGTCTCTTCAGACTATAAATATATATATATATATATATATATATATATATATATATATATATATATATACAACCAGCTAAAGAAGAAACTAAGAAACTGTCTCTAACTAATCAAATACACATAAAGTAGCTAGCTAACTGACTAACTGACTTTTGAAGTTTTAGCGCCTAATGCATTTTTACGGTCTAAGCGCCTAATTGCATTTCTGGTCTAATAGCCCCTCCAAGTGAGGAGTATATGTTCTTCATACCCGACTTGGCGAAGCTTTGAAAAGAAGCTACGAGGCGACTTTGTGCAAATATCTGCTAGCTAAGTTATGGAAGAAAAAGGAAGCAATTTGATGAGACTAGAATGAACCTCCTCACTTACGGATAGCAATATATCTCAATATGCTTAGTACGTTCATGGAAGGTGGGATTAGCGACAATCTGGAGAGCTGATTTATTATCACAGTAAAAGAAGTCTTTGGGTTTGAGTGAGGAACATGGAAATCTTTGAGCAAGTAACACAACCACTGTAACTCACAAGTTGTTGAAGCTAGTGCTCGATACTGTTCTTCTAAAGAGGATCAAGATACTGTTGATTGCTTCTTAGCTCTCCAACATATAAATGACCCTCGAAGAAAAATACAATAACCAGTTATAGATTTGTGAGAATCCACACATCCTGCCCAATCCGAATCAGAAAAAGCTTTCAATGGCAAATTTGATGATGCTAGGAAGAAAATTGCTGCTCCTGGTGACCCTTTAATGTACCTTAGAACTATATGTGCTACTTGCAAGTGCTGCGAGGTAGGTTTGTCCATAAACTAACTTACTTGTTGTGTGGCAAAAGAAAGATCCGGCCTTGTAGAAGTGAAATACAAAAGCTTACCAACAAGTCTTCCATACTGTTGAATGTCAATGAGAGGATCACCTGCTGATTGACTAAGTTTCAACTTGTTGTCCATTGGTGTAAGAGTCGGTTTGGAATCCAAGAAGCCTACATCAGGGAGTATATCAAGGGCATACTTTCTCTTACTTAAAATGATACCAGAAGAAGTTCTAGTCACTTCAAGGCCAAGGAAAAATTTTAAATTTTCAAGGTCTTTAATTCTAAATTTATGGTCAAGAAAGGCTTTTACTCCATTAATCTCTACAAGATTAGTGCCAGCTAGGATGACATCCTCGACATAAACAAGAAGCACTATAATATTTGTTGAAGTTTTCTTAACAAAAAGAGAGTAATCAGAACTTGATTAATGATACGCCAATGAGAGCAATGCCTGAGTTAGTTTGCTAAACCATTGTCTGCTTGCCTGCTTAAGTCCATAGAGTGACTTTTAAAGATGACAAACTTGGTTGGGTTTAGAGCTTGAAAAACTGGGTGGTAGTACCATATACACTTCTTCATGGAGGTCACCAAGAAGGAATGCATTAATGACATTGAGTTGTTGTAAAATCCAATTGTTGGCAGAAGCAATTGCCAATAGCGATCTGATTATAGTCATCTTAGCAACTAGACTGAATATATCAAAGTAATCCACACCCTCTTGCTGAAGTACCCTTTTGCAACTAAATGTGCATTATGCCTTTCAATTGTCCCATCCGCCTTATATTTGATCTTAAAAACCCATTTGTAACCCATTGGAGTTTTGCAAGTAGGTAACTCAGTAATATTCCAAGTTTTATTTTCCTTAAGAGCCTGGATTTCAGCCTGCAAAGCCTTTCTCCAACAATCATGTTTTACAGCTTGTTGAAAAGTTTTAGGTTTGTCTTGAGCAGTAATAGAGAGAACAAAATGTTTATGTGTAGGAGAAAGATGAGAATATGAAATGACAGACTCTAAGGGATAAAGAGTACCTGGTAGATCATTGGTAACAACTGAAACAAAAATAAGATTGCAATGGTAATCTTGCAAGTATGATGGAGGTCTTTTGATTCTTTGAGACTATCTAGAAGGAATATTTTGTGAGGAAGTAGAAGGAAGAGGAGAATGAGAAGCAGAAGAAGAAGGATTTTTGTGAAGTAGTGGAAGGAATGGCGGGGAAATCATCAAAAATAGGTAAAGAAGAATTTTGAGGAAGAGAAATTAATGGTGGAAGGTAGTAGAAGTGTGATGGAAAGGAAATATATTTTCATGAAAAATGACATGTCTGGATGTAAAGATGTTTCCGTTTTGAATGTCAAGCAACATAAATCCTTTAGTTTTAGGTTTAAAAACTAAGAAAATACATTTTCGAGCTCTTGGATCAAATTTAGTTCTATGAGCTGTCAAGGTGGAGGCAAAACAAAAAGATCCAAATGTTTTCAATTCTGTAAAATCTGGTATTTAAGAATAAAGCATTTCATAGGGAGTTTTGTTATTGAAAAGGGGAGAAGGAAGTCTATTGATGAGGAAAAAAGCATGAAGAATAGTGTAAGACCAGTACACTTTAGGTCAATTTGATTGAAATAAAAGGGATCTAGCAACATTCATGATATGTTGATGTTTTCTCTTCATAATGCCATTTTGTTATGGAGTTTCAGCACAAGAAGTTTGATGGATAGTTCCTTTTGCTGCATAAAAAACTGGCATATTAAATTAAGCACCATTGTCACTTCTTATTATTTTAATTGAGGCAGAAAATTGTGTTTCAACTAAAGAAAAAAAAGATTTTAAAACTTGTCTTGTTTGAGATTTAGATTGTAAAAGAAATATCCACGTATGTCTAGTGTAATCATCCATAATTATCAAGAAAATTTATGATTATGAACTGATGGAATAGAGAAAGGACCCCAAAGGTCTACATGTATCAATTCAAATGGTTTATTTGTAATATAGGTACTAACAGCAAATGAGAGTTTCTTTTGTTTAGCAAAATGACAAATGTCACAATTAGCATTATTTACAGGAGAAAAACTAGAAAGATATTGTTGAAGAATTTTGAGTCTTGAATCAAATGGATGTCCAAGTCTATAATGCCAAGGATCAAAGGCAATAGAGGAAGAAGCAAAGAATTTGTGAAAATGAAATGAACTTGCAGGATTGTTCAGTGTATAGAGGCCTCTTTGCTCTTTAGCTATACTAATTATCTTCCAGTTTGGAAGTTTCTGAATAAAACACATTTGTTTATGAAAAAATAAGCAACAATCAGAAGAAAAAATTAATTTTGTGACTGAAATGAGATTAAAATGAAAAGCAGGAATATACTTTTCATCATATAGAACTAAGTGAGAAGAAAGAATGACAGTATTAGAAATGTTAGTTGTGACTTTAGTACCATTTGGCAAAGTGACAGAAACAAGAGGAATTAATTTTGAAGAACAAAAAAACTTTAAAAAATGAATTATGTGATCTGCGGCTCCAGTGTCAAGGATCCACTAATCAGAATCACTTTTACAAGGAAAAACAAAATAATTACCTATGTTGGAGTCAAAGGAAGAAACAAGATTGGTTGTATGAACAGGAGGAGACTGAACTGAGTTAGAATTAGTAGATGAATTAATTTGTGAAGCCTGAAGTAGGGCCAACAAACCTTGGTATTGATCTTGAATGAAACCAAAACCAGGAATATTACCAAGACTCCCTTGGGATTGACTAATAGGAGTACCTTCAGAATGCTGAACAACAACAGTAGGATCATCATCTGTACTAACATAATTGGTAGCAGCAGAATATCTCTTAAAACCTAGTGGATAGCCATGCTTCTTATAGCATATTTCCAAAGTATGCCTTGGCTTCCCACAAAAAGTACAAAGCCTTGTGTCAACAGAAGGTGCAGCTGGTCTTGGACCATTATTAGTGAATGATCTTGGACCACTACAAAATGACTTTGGCTTGAATTCTTGTTGATTACCTCTAATAGCTTTATTAACAAGCACTTTGGGTTCAATTTGATTACCCGAGGAACTGATCTATCTTTCTTGTTGAACAACTAAAGAAAATGCTTTGTTGATTGTGGGAAATGAATCCAACATCATTATTTGAGATCTAACATTAATATATTGATCATTCAGACCCTTCAAAAATCTTATTACATAATCATGATCCAAATACTCTGTACCTTTCAGCAATGAACCACAGTTATAAGGATTTGCACAAAGAACAATTAGGAATAGGTCTAAAATTCATTAATTCATCCCACAATATCTTTAATTCTGTAAAATATTCAGTAATTGTTTGATCACCTTGCTTGAGAGAATAAATTTCTTCCTGCAGATTTGAAATTTGAAGGATGTCTCCCTAAGAAAACCTTTCCTTCAAATCTTTCCATACATCTACTGCCTTATCAATCCAAATCACAGTGTGAGTAATTGACTGAGACAAAGAATGGATTAACCATGATAACATCATAGTGTTACATATCTCCCAAGCAGGATACAAAGGATCTGTAGTTGCAAGAGCCTTCAAAGAACTGTTGGAGAATGATTCAAAGTCGGTTATCGAAATATTAGTTTTTTTTTACTGAGTTGGATGTTGTTAATTCTGTTCCTTTATTTTCTACTTTATGCTAGTATTTTGCTATTATTCTTTCGCTAATTTGTTATTGTGTAAAGCCTATTTATAGGCCTGTTGTTTACTTCATTTTGCAAGTGAATAAAATAGCAACTTCAGTTAACTATATCCCGTCTTTCTACTATAATTCCTCTATTTTTTTTTATTGCTTTATTTAATTTCTAAATTAGCTCAAGCCTACTGCAGATTTTTTTTGTCACCATCTATCTGATAAAAGTCTTGTGTGGCAGCCTTTTGCGTTTACTGCAGATTTCCAACATTTGTGGTATCAGAGCCAGGTTTGTTTGTAACTGGGCGTAAAGATTCATGGCAACTAACGACAATGTTGTGAGCATTTCTCAGTTAGCAATTCCAGTTTTCAAAGGTGAAAGCTATGAGTTTTGGAGTATTAAGATGAAGACATTATTCAAGTCTCAAGATTTGTGGGACTTGGTTGAGAATGGATTTGCTGATCCAGATGAAGAGGCCAGGCTAATAGAGAATAAGAAGAAAGACTCGAATGCATTATTCTTCATTCAGCAAGCAGTACATGAGTCAAATTTCTCAAAAATTGCAGCAGCAACTACTACTAAAGAGGCTTGGACTACTTTGCAGATAGTGTTCCAAGGCTCCTCGAAGGTAATCATGGTGAAACTTCAAACTCTTCGCCTAGATTTTGAAACCTTGCATATGAAAAGTGGAGAATCAGTGCAAGAGTTTTTATCTAGAATAACTACAATTGTTAATCAAATGAGGTCCTATGCAGAAAAGATTTCTGATCAAACCATAGTTGCAAAAGTGTTGCGGAGTTTGACTCCAAAGTTTGATCATGTAGTAGTAGCTATAGAAGAATCCAAAGACTTGGCTACCTACTCATTTGATGAATTGATGGGGTCACTGCAATCCCATGAGGCAAGACTGAATAGGTTAGATGAGAAGAATGAAGAAAAGGTTTTTCATGTGAAGGGGGAGGCATCACACTAGAAAAATGAGCAAAGAGAAGCAAGCAGCAGAGGACGTGGCAGAGGTGGATTTCGTGGAAGAGGTGGTCGAGGCAGAGGATGAGAACAAGGTCATGAGCACCAAAATCAAAAACAACAGTAGGGAGGTAACAAAAGTGGTGTTCAATGCTACTATTGTAAGCAGTTCAATTGAATAATTCTCAACTTTTTCTCCAATTTTTCACATGTTTAAAACCCTAATTACATAGAGTTCAAATCTAATGTATTCAAAATGCACATTGAATGTTTAGATACTTCATTCAACCTCAACAACCAATTAAACACATCAAAATCATTCATTTCAAACCTTAACTGAGACTGGCCGAAATTCTCTTTTGGTAACCCAATAAGTTTTCTTTTGATTTTAAGTTAAAATCTAAGCTACTTACACCAAGAACACAAGTAATAAACTAGAATTTTCAATTTAACTCACTAACCTTAAACTTTGAAGTTCAATCTTCACTTTCTTCCTTTTCATCCTTCTTCTAAAGCTTCCTCAAGTTGATCTAACAGGTTTTTATAGATTAGTTTGGGGTCAAAGTAGGTTTAGTGGGAGTTTTAAAGCTTGAACTCAAGCTTTTATGGAGGTTCATCCATGGTGGTGAGAGAGAGAGGAAGGGCGGCACACTAGGGAAGAAGAAGAGTGATTTTTTTTTTCTTTTTTGTTATTTTATGTCTCTTATTCTTATTTGACTTGGTCAATATTTGTAGGAAAAATTAAATTAGATTTTTGACATCACCCATGATGTCATCCAAGTGATGTAATTAAACTTTTTTAATTTTCTTTTTCTTTTGTATTTATTTTTCCATTAGTTCTTTAATTTAATTCTTAATTCTGAAATTTTCTTTTTTCTGATTTTATTGGATAGTTAGGTCAGGAATCAGCTCTAGGGGTAAATTGACTAAATTGCCCCTCGCTAGATCAATCCGGTTTGCAAGTTATTCGATATTTCTTCCGGATCCCTGACCTAATTATTTGACCTGCTTAACAACTCTTTTTCATGATTTTCTCTTTTCCACTTTGTGTTCTAATAATCCTACGGACTGCGGTGTCACATTTTTTGATTTAGAATTCTGGTTACGATTGACCTCGCAGTTATTTCCCGGGAAGGTCACCCATCGCTGTGACTCCCGGCTCATTTAACTTTTTATGCTTTGTTTTTCTTCTTTATAATTAACTATTTGGCAATTACTAATTATTTGCGTTCAAGGCTTATCTAGTTGTCTTAGATGTGATTCTAATTCCCTTAATTATCCGGACCGATACTGGTCACCGAAACAGTATAATTTACCAGGCAATGCAAATAGGGGTGTTATAATTCTCCCCCCCTTAAAAGAAATTTCATCTCGAAATTTTACTTGGTATCAGTCTCTAAAGAGTTGTGGGTGCTGTCTCCTCATGTCCTATTCACGCTCCCAAGTAGCTTCCTGGCCTGAATGATGGTTCTACAGCACTTTAACTAATACCATTTACTCATCGATTGCTCACTTCGTGTGCCAAGTTTCTTATGAGCTTCTGTCATAAGTTAGATTCAAATTTATTTCAATTTTAGAGGTAAGCAAATCTGTGTGCTAGTGGATCCACTTTTTCTAGGACCTCGTATGATCCTATGGGTGAGAACTTAGTTTTACTCTTTTCTTATCAAATCTCTTGATCATTTGATGCAACTTTCATTTTAGTTTGGAATATTTTAATATTTTCTTGCTGTTATTTTAGCAATTATTTTCCTTTATAGTCTTTTTTTTTTTTAATGACCTTGTTGGCCCTATATGAACTGCTTATCTCTTTATTGGCTATAGGTCCATAACCATTATCTTACCATCTCCATTTACGACCAAGGCTTATGTGTCATTTTGCACTATCTTGTTTGCTTTTGTTTAACTTATTTCTTTCTTGATAAAATAGTTCGGGATATCGTTACGCGTCTTAAGTAGGTTGTTTGCCCTAGTGGCAATTCCTCATCAAGTGTTTTTCTCATTTCTTACTGTTCTATTTGTTTCCTTTTTTTTTATTCCACAACTTAACTTTAATTATTTTATTCCTCAATCTTATCTTCTTCTTTAACTTGACTATCGAGTCATGATTTAGCACCTCTTATCATCCCTAATAAATCCGCTATACTTCAATATTACTTTGATTTGGTCCTCTGACCATTCTAGTCAACACTTTAACTAATATTCATAACATTTCTTTATTACATTTGCACCAACTATTCTAATTTTTACTTATATATTTTCTTTTATCTACCGATATCCTATAGCTTATTTTTTGCTGGTTTGCAATCATTACCTTTTTTTTTATTGAACCATACACAATTCTTTAACCTTAAGAAGGGAGTCTACCGGACTCTCCTTTTTCCCATGCTATTCCAAAGTTTCGCATTAATCCTAATCTAATCCTTATGATCTGCACAATAAAATTGTGCTCTTCCTAAAGAATACCTGACCAACTAGTTCCTATCGAATTACTGTTATCAATAGAACATCATTTCTTAACTGTTTTATAAGTTATAATTATCATCCATAGCATCCTGTCTCTTTTAGGGGAACAAAATCATATTTTTGTGTCTTACTGCTACACAAATAGAATATTGTTCCTTACTAAACTTTGAGCAAAAGATCCATTGCAATACCAGAACAATTATAAACCTTATATCAGAGACTGGATGACTTAGCCCTATAAGTGTTATTTTTAAATTTTGACCATACTAAAATCTCTAGTCCCATAATAATTCCTGATGTACTATAATTCGTGCTAGGGTAACGGAGTCATTAACTCTCACTACCTTGCAACCATGATCTTTTGATATTCTAATTATAGAGTTTTAAATCCCGAATTAGGATTTTCAAACTCAGTTCTAGTAATTAAACTCTATTCTGGTATATTTATACCAGAGCGAAAGCCATTTGTAACAATTCTTATCCTTGTGTACTATTGGGTAGTACGTAGCTCTACACAATAAATCCCAAGTCAGTACTGTAATCTGCAGCTTACAACACAAACATCAAGAATATTGCATAGTTACTACGATACATCTCAATAGATCAAACTTTCCTATATCTTATTTCTTTCAAATCCACTAATATCTTAAACTTATTTTGATTATGGTACCCACTGACATCTATCAGCAGTAATACCCTTACCTGTATCTAAGGTAGCTATATTACTACAACTTACTTTTAGGTCCTCTTGCCTTACCTAATTAGGCTTACTAATTAACTTTATAATTTATCATAGTCTAGGAGATGTCTCTCACTAGAAACTTTTTCAAAATTAATTCCAATTACACTTATTATCGCAATTCTTATCCTAAAAGACTAATCATTAACACATCAAAATTTGTCTCCATGCAAGGGAATAGCAGTAGAACATATAATTTTAGCATTAGCATATAAATAAGTAGAGCCGGAATCAAATAGTACATAATTATTCCTTTCAAAAGTGAAGAACGTACCGACAACTACATCTGAAGTCTCTGTTTCTTCCCCTCGATGCATGGCATTCCATCTTTCTAGTGTATTCCTCTGCTCGAGTTGGTCCATTGTGCTAGGATTACCCGAAGTGTTGTCTTTACTTCTACCTTTGCCCCTACTGACTATTAATGAGCCTCTAAAATCAGAACCTTGGACTGATTCCTCTGGTGTAGTATGTGGCATAAATCGACATGTGCTAATACAATCTCGGGCGTAATGCTCGATTCCACCACAATTGAAGCAGGCTCCAATAACCTTATAGCAAATACCCCCGTGTAACTTGCCACATATCTCACAGACATGGATAGGGTAGGAACTTTGAATTCTTTGCTGACGGGTTCTGAATTGCTTCCACCCTGATGATCCGCCTCTGTCATATCTATAAATTCGGGGTTCCTCAAATTCTTTTCTTTTCCCCAATTGCCTATTCGAGTTCTGACCCATAGATTTCTCATTCTTTCTATTTCATACTACCCTTGTGGGGGTTGAGTCTGTACTTGGGCTTGAGCTTGGGTTTGAGCTTGGGCTGACAAACCTTTAGCCATTTATTGGAAGAAGGTGGCCATTTGCTGTGCCACTTGTGCGGTGATTTATACTAGTGGAATTGGTACAGTCGAGCCTTCGACACTCTGAGGAGCTGAGGCCTCCCCTTGTGCCTCAACCGTATTTGGTTGTTCTACTAGTTTATTTCCCTCTTCCATTTCTATTCAGAAAATTTTCTTTTCTCAGGATAACCTACATAAGAAGATTTCTCTTCATTAATTCATATTTATGATGTAATTGTACTATATGTATCAAATATTTGAGCAGTTGTATTTACCAACAAAATATTTCAAATTCACAGTTCAAAATTTACTTTAAAACCATTGCTCTGATACTACTAAACATGTCACACCCTACCCCTCAGTAAGATGTAACATGATCCCGTACTACATCTAATGAATTACCATACTTCGCCTACTGGTAATCCATTAAATATACTACAAGGGATTTTAAAACAATTTTCTTACTTTTCGAAGGTGGCGAGTGTTAGTAGTATGCCCTAGAGCATATCATTTAGTATGTATCTTGTACATATTTTATTAATAAAAAAGGCATTTCCACTTTCTCGTTTACATAATATATTTATGTGTAATAGAAAAGGTCCATTGATATTTTGTTAGAAATTTTATTCTTAAGTTGTTAAGAATATGGGTGACAGTATTTCTAGTACAAAGTATCATAAATAGGTTCACGATCGAGGATACTTCATAATAAGGACATGACTTATCCAGAAAGATTGTATTCATGTTTGTTCCCAAGTTATTTATATGAGATATAAATAAGATGGAATGGTGAGTCTCATGCCATATAACAAGCATGATAGGCACTTATACATGATAAGTACACCGAACCAGTGACACTTATGATAAGCACATGGAGTTTACTCTTGTCAATGCATTGTCATAAATCATATCAGTGCATATAATCTTTAGACCTGAGATAGCACAGTTATCTTATATATAGGCGGTTTGAGTTTGATACTGCTTTCATACTTGTACTGTGTATGGGTATATGGGCATGTGTTGGCTCCTACTAGTTATATATGGAGGTATGTGTTGATCAAGATGGATCTGTTCCTCTAAGTAAATAGAGATAAAATCCTATGTTCATTTAATTGTTCTTGATGTTTTAAGTTCCTGGCCAAGACAGATAGATTTAATCAGAAAAGAGTTTCTGATGAAAAAATCTTTTTAATCAAGAAATGGAATTAAAAGAGAACATAATATTCATAGCAAATGGGATTTGACATAAACCATAACTCCAGCTTGAGTTGGGATTTTGTAACAGAGAGATTCTAGTGCATGGTAACATATGATTGTAGGTTCATTTAAGGTAAACCTTATTACTAATTGGGTGGCCATGGCATGCTATGCTAGGTGTTAACTATGGTCTATGAGATACATAAAATGGTTTAGAGAAATCATTTATGGTAAGAAAGAGTTCTGATGATATTAAGAGTTGATATCATGTCTCGTTGCCAATTAGTGATGAGCATAGTAAGTCACACACATACACAAGTAATCACCTAATTAAATATGATTTAATTAATTAATTAAAGAGTTTAATTGATTAATTAAATAGGTTTGATTTGTAATTAGATTGCAAAGTCCCTAGTATGACTTGAAACCAAATCTAGGTTATTGGATGTACAATATAAGTTAAATTTATATTTAAAGTGCTTAAAAATGAATTTAATTAATGAGAAATTAATTAATAAAGATTAATTAATTGATTTATATTTGATATAAATTGATTAGAAGAAGAGAGATAATTATTTTGGGTTGAGAACTCAAAATTAAGACACATGGGCATTTTCGTCATTTCACAGGGTGACATGTAGCACCATGAGATGGTGACACATGGCACTACACATTTAATCATGTAAGATGATTAAAATTAAGATTAAATATAGGTTTGACACTTGGCACAATGTGATTGGGTCAATTAAACCTAGAACCAATCAGAGGGTGACATGTGGCAAGGGTTTAATGTGTTGACTTAGCTATATAAGTGTTGTTATGAAAAGAAAATAACACAACCAGCAGCAAATAACCTTGTTGCCACCACCCAAGAGGATTCCCCTTCTCTTTTTCTTCATCTCTCATCTATTCTAAGAGATTAGCAAACAATCTCTTGAATTAAAAATACTAGAAATTGTTTCTAGTGTTCTGTTTACATCTTTAATCTCTTAAAAGGCAGAACTTGATTTTCTAATTAATAGAAAAAGCTTTAGAAGCTGTTCAAGGGCTGCCATAGGTGTTCTTGGTGTGGACAAGCTAGAGGGACAACATCTGGTGTCCTGAAGATGCATCTTAAAGGCACAAATATACTGCAATGCATCAAGAGGTTAGTGTATTTGTTCTTGATTTAATCTAGGGTTCTAAAATTAATCTGATTAATTCTAAAATCTTAAATGGCAAATACAGATCCAAAAACATATTAAAAGTGTTTTAATATGTTGTTTATCATTGAAATCAAATAGATAAAAATAAATCTTGCATGATGCATATGACCCTAGGTGAAAATTTTTGAATTCAATGGTATAAACTTGTGTTTTTCACGCTTCCGCTCCTTTAGCGAGCACTTTTGGTAGGAATTAAAAACTTTTACTTGAAGTTTAAAGACTAGTTAAAATTTTTTTACATTTTTATTTTTATGCAGATTTTGGAAAATTTTCGACAGAGTGCCATCTATATTTGGGAAAAACAGTTCTTCAAATACTTGTAAAAACACTTACAATAATTCATTTCATCAAAATCAACCACTTCCACAATACAAATCAACATCAGTTCTCCCAACTCCATAATTCAAAACAATTCTCAATTCAATTGTCTTCAAAAATAATATTAAATAACTTCATTCATATTCCACTAAAGATAAATTAATTTACATTCATTACAAAACTCAAAAATACATTTGAACATTATAATAATTTGCATTTCATTACATACCAAAATAATATTACAAGAGTTTTTATACAACTGCTCAAATAATTTACACACATATATTTACATGCTTAATCAAAATCTAATATACAAGGGTATACCTATAATATACCCGATGCTAGTCACAAGCAGTCTTCAAGGTACAGCTACAGGAATCTCACTCAACTGCTCTATCTCTACTCTCACCTGCGACAGTATGCAAAGCTATCGCTGAGTGGTGAATTCAGCGGTGCACAACTATAATTTAAAATGAAATACAATATACATTGACAATAATTATACCAAAAATTTTGGAATCTCGAAACTTAACAAATTTCCAAATGTCAAAATTTTCATTGCCAATAATAATAGTCACTTGTTAAAATAACGTTGATCAAAATTTTAATTTGTCAAATCACAACTGAACAATAAAAATAATTCCTGCAATTATGGAAATAAATAATTATTTTAACAAAATCATTTGTGCACAATCTCATTTAAAATCACAATTTCTTATCAATCAAAACCCATTCTTTATCTCACTAACTACGCAAGACTAATCCGAAAGGGCCATCTTCGGGGTGATTCTAACTCCCTATGGTCGGGGAGGTCGAATCGGGATTCTAACTCCCTATGGTCGGGAAGGTTGAATCATCGTGCACAATACACAACACAATAATGAAACTTCCGATGGGACAGTAACAATTACTTAGATCTAACCTCTAATAAGAGGAGAATCTAAGCTTGTGCACATACCATGGTATTCGAAACAAAACAAAGCTAACTCCATTATCTCATCAAAAAATGATATAGAGACGGGTAATAACCTAGTCAAGCATCTATAGTGAGATATAAAACCATATTTTGCATTTCTTTGTCTTTTTTATGAACATAAATCACAACACAATATTAATTCAAGATCAATTCTAATATTCCATAATTTTTTTAGGCTCATCACAATCCAAAACAAAATTTTGTATTTTATTCATGCAAATTGCCCATCACAATTCAAAACATAATTCCAATGAAATTTTCCAAACATAATTTATCCAGTCTAAAACAATATTCAATAATTGTTGAAATAATATTTCACAAAACTAAACTCATGCTTGCTATACCAATTTCAATAATCATTGAAATAAATTTCATAATTGATAAACATAGTGCATAAGGAAAAATAAAATCATTTAATTATGTAAAATATTCAAAACAAATTCAATTAAAAACTAGTTGTGCACAAACCTCTTTTGTCGACTCAATTTACTCAAACTTTCATTTCTCCTTCGAAGATCCCTTTTCAACTGAAACACATAAATTTAAAGTGCTTCAGTATCCATTTCTAATACTTAAATTCCAACAATTTCTTTGCAGACTTATCCTACCTATTACGATTTATAAATTTTGGGTCTTTCATATTTTTGTGTATGGTGGCACTATTCATATCAAAATGTTGACTTTTCTATACTTAATAGGTTTATTAGTTCTAATTGCACCTATATACCACATTTTGGGTGTCAATTTTGTTGGCATTGATTGCTAATTCAATTCTAAGTCTCCTAAGAGAAATTACAATTTTTCAATTTTGGTCACCTGTTTTCTACTATTCCATTGGTTAAGTTGCTGTGGTAATTTGGCTAAGTTTTCTTTATAGAAGTTGTTCCTTATTGTCTTAACTTTATTTTTCTTTTTGAATCACTCCATTTGGAGTTTTGTAGCCCAAATTATGCGTATTTGAATAGGGCTGGCCGGATTTGGTGTTACTCAGAATTCTGGGCATTTTTTGGATATTGACAGTTTTTGGTGTGTTGATTGCAGGTGAGGGATAGGTTATGGTCAAAATTTGGGTTTGTTTTCTTCATGAAAGTTGTAGGGCTATATCTCAGCTTTCCATTGGTATAAAATTCAGGTCATTTGAACCTTCCTAGACCAAGTTATGGTCATTTAAGTAACTACTATTCATTTAGTCATTTTTGTACAGGGTAGTGTGCCCTAATCCGGATTTGGCCTAATTGTTCACTAAATTATGGTCATTTTCTGGGTGGAATTCCTAAATGAAAAATGGTCCATTTTGTGTCTAGTTTCATTTCCAATTGGCCTCACACTAATTGGGTTGGTAAATTTTTAGTTTTGGTCCCTGAAAGGGACCTAGGTCAAGCTATCTGCATACTGACCTTAACCAATCCGAATTGAAACTTGGTTCTAGCAATTCACACACATAAGAAATGGTCACAATTGACCATTTCTCAACTCAAATAAGGTCATTTACATCAATTGACCAATTCTCAACTTTTTCTCTAATTTTTCACATGCTTAAAACCCTAATTACATAGAGTTCAAATCTAATGCATTCAAAGTGCACATTCAATGTTTACATACTTCATTCAACTTCAACAACCAATTAAACACATCAAAATCATTCATTTCAAACCCTAACTAAGGCTGGCTGAAATTCTCTTTTGGTCCCCCAATAAGTTTTCTTTTGATTTTAAGTTAAGATCTAAGCTACTTACACCAAGAACACAAGTAATAAACTAGAATTTTCAATTTAACTCACTAACCTTAAACTTTGAAGTTCAATCTTCACTTTCTTCCTTTTCTTCTTTTCTTTCCTTCTTCTAAAGCTTCCTCATGTTGATCTAACAAGTTTTTACGGATTAGTTTGGGGTCAAAGTAGGTTTAATGGGAGTTTTAAAGCTTGAACTCAAGCTTTCATGGAGGTTCATCCATGGTGGTGAGAGAGACAGGAAGGGCGGCACACTAGGGAAGAAGAAGAGTGATTTTTTTCTTTTCTTTTTTGTTATTTTATGTCTTTTATTTTTATTTGACTTAGTCAATATTTGTAGGAAAAATTAAATTGGATTTTTGACATCACCCATGATGTCATCCAAGTGATGTAAGCATGATGTAATTAAACTTTTTCAGTTTTCTTTTTCTTTTGTATTTATTTTTTCATTAGTTCTTTAATTTAATTCTTGATTCCAAAATTTCCTTTTCTCTGATTTTATTGGACAGTTAGGTCAGGAATCAGCTCTAGGGGTAAATTGACTAAATTGCCCCTCGCTGGTTCAATCCGATTTGTAAGTCATTCAATATTTCTTTCGGATCCCTGACCTAATTATTTGACCTACTTAACAACTCTTTGTCATGATTTTCTCTTTTCCACTGTATTCGAAATTGTCCTAAGGGTCATGGCGTCACATTTTCCGGTTCAGAATTCAGGTTACGATTGACCTCGCAGTCATTTCCAGGGAAGGTCACCCATCGCTGTGACTCCAGGATTTTTATGCTTTGTTTTTTCTCTTTATACTTAACTATTTAGCAATTACTAATTATTTGCGTTCAGGGCTTATCTAGTTGTTTTCGATGTGATTCTAATCCCCTTAATTGTCTGGACCGATACCTATTATTGGAACAGTATAATTTACCAGGCTATGCAAATAGGAGTGTTACAGTACAGTTACTATTCAAGGAGCTTGATGACACTATCAAACAAAAAGTAACACTTGGAGACAGCAAGAAGATTCAAGTGGAAGGCAAAGGTACTGTGGCAATAAAAAACAGTTATGGTAATGTAAAGCTTCTCTATGATGTCTATTACATTCGTAGTTTGTCACAAAATTTATTGAGTGTTCGGTAACTCATGGCTACTAAATATTCTATTGTGTTTGATGATGTGTCTTGTGTGATTAGAGATAAAAAATTAGATCAAAAGTATAGTTGATGTTCGCATGACACCAAACAAATTATTCCCAATTGAAATTTCTAGTGTTGAAAACCATGCACTTATTGTCAAAGAAGCTAGTGAGTCAAGATTATGGCATTTACGGTATGGGCATTTAAATGTAAAAGGTCTGAAATTGTTGAGTCAAAAGGAAATGGTTTTTGGGTTGCCTAAAATTGAGTTTTTAGATGTATGTGAAGGGTGTGTATATGGAAAACAATGTAAGAAACCATTTCCTATAAGGAAGTTTAGAAGGGCATCTAGTTGTCTTGAGCTTGTGCATGCTGACTTGGTTGGTCCAATGAAAACATAATCGTTTGGTGGGAGCAGATATTTTTTGTTATTTACAGATGACTATAGCCGGATGAGCTGGGTGTATTTTTTGCAATCCAAGTCAGAAACATTTGAGAACTTTAAAAAGTTCAAGACACTTGTGGAGAAGCAAACTGGAAGTTGCATCAAGGCACTGCGCACAAATAGGGGTGGTGAGTTTGTATTGCAGGAATTTAATCAATTTTGCAAAGAACAAGGCTTGCAAAGAGAGCTGACTGCTCCATACACTCCAGAGCAGAACAATGTCATTGAACGTAAAAATCGAACAGTTGTTGAGATGCCGAGAAGTTTGCTAAAAGCTAAAGGACTTCCATATCAGTTTTTGGTAGAAGCAGTAGCAACGACAGTATACTTGCTCAATTTATCCCCAACAAAGGCTGTTTTTAATCAAATACCATATGAGGCTTGGTGTAGGAGGAAATTGTGGGTAAGCCATTTAAAGGTTTTTGGTTGCATTGCATATACTTTAATTGATTCACATAATCACAGTAAATTTGATGATAAATCAACAAAATGCATTTTTATTCGTTATTATTCTCAATCTAAAGCATATAGGCTGAATAATCCCATTGGTGGCAAAGTTATTATCAGCAGGAATGTTATTTTTAATGAGGAAGCAAGCTGGATTTGGGAAGAAAATTCAGATGGTGTCTAGTTTAAAGTCTCAAATGAAGTTCCACAGACTGAAGTCCAACAGCCTCCCTCCCCAAATTCTTCAAGTTCATATCCTCCAACTTCATCAAACTTGTCATCTTCAAATAGCAGAAGTTCATCTGAAGATGACTCTTCTCCAAGGAAATTCAGATCATTGGCTGAAATTTATGAGTCTACATAGGCCTTATTTGTTGCTGATCCAACAACTTATGAAGAAGTAGTAGAAAAAGAAGAGTGGCGCAATGCAATGAAGGAGGAACTTGTAGCAATTCAGTGAAATGAGATGTGGGAGCTTGTAGATCTTCCCAAAGACAGGAAAATAATTGGAGTCAAATGGGTCTTTCGAACCAAGTTTCAAGCAGATGGCGATATTCAAAAGCACAAAGCGCAATTGGTAGTGAAAGGCTATTCACAACAACCAGGAGTGGTTTATGATGATATTTTCTCTCCAGTTGCATGGTTTGAGACAGTAAGAATGATCTTGGCGTTGGCTGCATATTTGAAAAGGACCGTGTATCAATTTGATGTTAAATCAGCATTTCTAAATGGCGAATCGCAAGAAGAGGTTTACATTGCTCAGCCAGAAGGATTCAAAGTTCAAGACAAAGAGGAGAAAGTGTATAAGCTCCGAAAATCTCTCTATGGATTGAAGCAGGCACCGCATGCATGGTACAACAAAATTGATACTTACTTTCTCCAAAATGGCTTTGAAAGAAGTAAGAATGAGCCCAATCTTATGGTATGAAGCAAGGTTGTAACGCCCTCACTGTAGGTAGTTCGTACATTCTATTGTTCCGATGACTAATGTATATTCAGACAGTCAGACTATTTGGGACTACACTTAAACTATAGTGAAAAGACATAAATTGAAGGAATAAATGTTAAGAAAATATAGGAAAATAATTTTGGGACTAATTAAAGATTTATTTAGGTAAAAATGACATTAAAGATGTTAAAAAAATTTAGAGAAAATAAAATAAAATTTAAGAGAATTTATTAATTGGTACAAAAATAATAAAAATAATCCAATATGCACTATGAAGGGCATTTTGGTCATTTCACCCCCCAGAGGTGAATTTTGACCTAAGTGTCAAAATAAAATTTAGAGAATGAAATAATTAATATAAGTTAAAAATTATGAATTTAATTAGGAAGAAGAAGAAAAGAAAAAGAAAAGAAAAGAAAAGAAAATGAAAAGGCTAATGACATTTTAAAAAATTAAAGAACAATAAGTATATGTATATAAATAGACATAAGATGACAAAACCTACCTAACTAATCTTCTTCTCCACCTCTTCTCTCTCCTTTGAGCTAGCTACCATGGATGCTCCCTTCCACCATTTTTGTTTTCCTTAAAGCTTGATTTCCCAAGCTTTCTCCTCACCAAAACCTATAGTCCTCTTCATTAAAAATTTAGCCCACTACATAAGGAAGCTTTAGATACCCATAAGAAGAAGAAAAGTTTAGTTTGAAGTTCGGTCACAAGAGGTTAGTGCCTAATATTCCTTTTTCCCTTTATTAACCCTTGAGTTAAGGTTAAAATGAAGTGAAATTTGTAAGAAACTAAAAGAAATTGGTGAGTTATGAGGGGAGTGAATTTTCGGTACCCATGGTAAGTGATGGACTTGGATGACTTTAGTGTATATAAAGTGATTTAGTGATGTTGATTTATGCATTTATAAGTATTAGAAGTTGATTTACATTGAAGTTTCATGAGGTTGAAATTGTGAGTTAGGGTTTGACCTAACTTTGGTACTTTTGTATTATACCTTGCAAGTGGGATTGTTGAGATGTGTTGATGATATTTAGAAGTGCCTTGAATGTCAAATTGAAGTAAGGAAGTTGGAGGAGATTGAATATTGGGAGTACCATTTTCTGCAGATTTGGGACTCAATGAGTCCAGTGTGTTTGGTGAATCATAACTGAAATTGTGTGACTCCAATTGGTATGAGGCCAATTGGAGGTGAAACTAGACCCAAAATAGCCCATTTTCCATGAAGAAACTATGCCCAAATTCTATCCAAAACTTGACCAATTTTCTGCCCAAATCCAGATGACCTGCACAAAACCCAGAAAATGACCAAATGAACAGTATATATTCATTTGGTCATAACTCCCTCTATACTGGTCCATATAATCTGAATTTGATACCATTGGAAAGCTTAGATATAGGGCTACAATTTTCATGGAGACCACTGAACCCAGAAATGCCTTAAACCAAACCAAATTGCTAGCCCAAGTTGGGTCACAAAACTGTCCAGAATTAGGTTGTCCAGAAATTACTGGACATAAACTTACCTAACCAGTTTTGGCAAAATAGCCATAACTTGGTCTACAAGAACTCAAATGTAATGAAACTAGTGGCAAAATGTCCACAAGACACAGATCTACAAAATTGGTATTTTGACCAAAACCCAAAAATCAAGAGAACTAGGTCAAATAGTTAGAACAAGTCACTCCATCAAAACCTGGAATGTGACCAAACTTTACTTGACCCCAGAACAGCCTTTTAGTCATAACTCCCACTAGAAAATCTAATTGGGATGAGTTATACCTTTCCAGAAACATAAGAGACAGGGCTACAACTTTGTTTTAGGAATCTTCCTCAAATTATGAAGTTAAGAATCTCAAAAAGTGACCTGCAGTCACTGACCTGAACTGAACACCTGTTAGCACAGGGTATATGAGTCCAGGTCAGTTAATTAGCCATAAACAATTCTACAAAACTTGAAAAATTGTGATTCAAATTTCTCAATGATTATAGGACATAGGACAACAATTTCTCTGAAGATCACAATGCCTAAAAGTGACCACAACATGTTCCATTAATTAGGTAAAATTTAAGTCCAAAAGCTGCCTAATTAAGGAACCAGAATCTGGAAATGAATCAGTTACGGTTATCTGACCATAACTTGAGTTCTAAACATCCAACTGACATGATTCAAAAGGGAAAATAAAGACAAGACGTAGAGGAACAACTTCCATAAAGGAAGTAGGAGCCAAACAATGGCTACAAACTGATCAAATGGATAGGTAAAAGTTAGTGCACAAAAACTAGAAATGGTACAAGTGACCATTAAACCCAGCATATTTATTTAAGTATATTTCCCACTAGAAGTCTTCAATTGAAATGAGTCATACCAATCTGGAAAGCTAAGAAACAGACCTAAAAATTTGTATTAGACATCCTTCTCAAATTATAAATGTATGAAGCCTAAATTTAAGGTCAAAGTTGTTGGCCTTTGACCTAAATGGAAAGCATGTTAATATAGGCTATTTGAATTCAAGCCAATACTATGACTATAAATAATTCCATAAGGCTTGAAAAATTACAATTAAAATTTCTAAATGACTATAAGACATAGGGCAACAAATTCTATGAAAAATACTAGGCATAAATATTACTACAAGCTGTCCAAATAAATTGTTCAAATTGATTTGCAAAAATTAAGATACAAAAAAAAAATTAAACCTAAAGAAAGGTTCTTGATATAAATTATTGACTTATTCCTAATAAGTCAATATATGCCAAATCACATAAAATAGTTATGTGGGACTCATTTTCCCACAATACATGGACATATAAATTCTGTTAAATGATTATTAATACTTAATTGCCCATAGTAAACCTAAGCTTATATTTATATAGTTGGATCGATTGGTATACCGATTAGGGATTACAGATAGCAGTACTGCTTACAGAGCAAATCATGAACTGACAATATATGTCTGTTATGATTGTTCTACAGGCTATATGCCTACTCATTAGCCATTGTGCCTAACATTATTTTTGGCCTCGTGCCTGAAAAATATATACAGGGTAGACATATGGCTGTCTAACCCATATACTCTCGTGTATCTAGCATTATAGTTTGTTATAGGTTACTTGGGCACAAATATACAAATATGACATGAAATACACCGATATGACATAAAATATGCTGATATGATTCTAAAGACTCTAATATGAGTTTAAAAAACTAGAGAATGAAATTAATACATAGAAAAGATACTGATAATTAATTTATTTCTAAAGTACAAAAAAGTCATAAATGACTTAGACTATATAAGAAATGAACATAAAAGATATTGTTAAATTTAACTGTTCCCAAAGTGTAGGAAATTTATAAATGTCTTAGAATTGATGATAATTTCACTGATATGAGTTTAAGGAAACTGAAAATAAGATATATGCGCAGATAAGATCCTGATAAGTAAATTTTTCCCAAAGTGCAATAAAATATATAATTGACCTAGAAGTGTAAAATTCTACATAGAGCTATTACTTTTAATTATTCAATTATTATTCCTTAAAATTATGCACCACTAAGCAATTTACTTAGCGCGTTGGTTTTTCCATCACGTAGGTACTGGAGATCAACAGCCACCACAGTAGTGTTTCGACCGCAGTTGACCAGATCTGCATACAGTTCAGAGTTCACCTCATTAGTCTTTTGTATTTTGGTAGGCCCATGTATAGATTAGTATTTTGATTCATTGTATATAATCATGATGTAATTACTAGTTTGTGATGTAAATAAAAATTATAATTACATATTTTGGATTGTAAATAAAGTAATGAATTTATGCATATGAATTTCTATATGAATGAATGAATGAACTTGGAATGGTATGAGTAGAAATGACATGATATGACATGTAAAGAGATGAAATTGTTTTTAACAGGTAACTATTGAAACCCACCAGATGCCAATAAAACAGAGGAGGCTCTGCCCGGATTTTCACACAGAAAAAAAAAATTTCCACATGTTTTCTATAAAGTTTAAAATTAACAATGGACATGACAAGATAAGATAGGGTGCTCTAGTACCGAATGTGGCACTCCTCGTTCGGCTACACTATAGATGGGTGAGGGGCGTCACAAAGGTACAAATGATTTTCTCGTTGTTTGTCTCTATGTGGATGATATGATTTATATGGAATCTTCTTCTCCTCTTATTAATGAGTTCAAAGCTTCCATGGAAAAGAAATTCGAAATGACAGATCTTGGAGAGTTGCAGTACTTTCTTGGGCTTAAGGTTAAGTAAGTTGAAGATGGCATCTTTGTGTCAAAGAAGAAATATGCTGCTTATTTGCTTAAAAGGTTTAACATTTTAGGTTGTAAAATTGCAGCCACACTAATGAATTTAAATGAAAAATTGCAAGTTAATGATGGTACTGAACCAGCGGATGCGAGGAGTTTTAGAAGTTTGGTTGGAGGCTTAATCTACTTGATTAATACGCAACTTGATATTTCTTTTACTGTTAGAGTTATTTCTAGGTTCATGCATTGTCCATCAAAGCATCATTTTGGAGCTGCAAAAAAGGGTTCTACGTTATATTGCTAGAACAGTCAATTTTGGGATATGGTATGGTCATGTTTTAGAGTTCAAATTATTTGGCTATACTGATAGTGATTGGGTTGGGTGTTTGGAGGATAGAAGAAGCACATCTAGTTATGTTTTTAGTCTTGGATCAACTATTGTGTGCTGGAGTTCAAAGAAGCAGACAACAACAGCCTTGTCTTCATCTGAAGCAGAATATACAACTGCAAGTTCATCAGCATGTTAAGCCTTATGGTTAAGAAGAATTCTAACTGATGTCAATCAAGAACAGCAGGAAGCAACTAAAATTTACTGTAAAAATGAAGCCGTAATTTCTATGTCCAAAAATCCAGCTTTTCATGGAAGAACCAAGCATATAGATATTCGAGTTCATTTCATTCGAGATCTTGTATCAGATGAATCAATCATTTTAAAGTACTGCAAGACAAATGAGCAGGTGGTAGATATTTTGATAAAGTCCCTTCCTTGAGATAAACATGTTTATTTTAAGCTCTAACTTGGTGTCTGTAACTTTGAATCAAGGGGGAGTGTTGGAGAATGATTCAAAGTCAGTTACCGAAATATTAGTGTTTTTTTACGGAGTTGGATGTTGTTAATTCTGTTCCTTTATTTTCTACTTTATGCTAGTATTTTGCTACTCTTCTTTGGCTAATTTGTTATTGTGTAAAGCCTATTTATAGGTATGTTGTTTACTTCATTTTGCAATTGAATAAAATATAGCAACTTCAATCAGCTATATCTCGTCTTTCTACTATAATTTCTCTGTTTTTCTGTTGCTTTGTTTAATTCCTAAATTAGCTCAAGCCTATTGCAGATTTTTTTTGGTCACCATCTATCTGATAAAAGTCCTGTGTGGTAGCCTCTTGTGTTTACTGTAGATTTCCAACAAGAACTATCAACAAAATGTAACTTATTCTTTGACAGAAGCGCCATCCTTATTGCACGAGACCAAGAATGGTAATTAGGACTAGTGAGAACTTGAGATACCAGAACAAGAGCTGGATTTTCAATAGGATGAAGATAATACGTATTAGAGGGTTTTTGGGTAGGATCTTGATTAGTAGCCATGAACAAAGGCTTAGGGTTTCAGCAAGAAAATGAAGAACAATGAAGCAATCTCGAGAGAAAAAAAAATGTGCTCTGATACCATATGAGAAAAGGGAAAATAATATTATTAATTAAGAAGAATGAAAAAGATATTGGAGTCTCTTTAGCTTATATATATATATATATATATATATATATATATATATACACAGCCGGCTAAAGAAGGAACTAGGAAACTGACTCTAACTAATTCAACTAACTAATCAAATACATGTGAAATAGCTAATTAACTGACTAACTGACTTTTGAAGTTTTAGCGTCTAATTCTTTTTTTTTTTATCTAATGCTTATCAATTAAATTAATCTTTTAACTATTTAATAATTATTATTAATATAATGCTTTTGGAAAGTAAATACCATTACTAAAGACTAATTTTAATTATATATTTTAATCTTTTTAGTAAAAAAGAAGAATAGGTATTATTGTTTTTTCCTTCACTTCTCCTCTAAGTAAAAAGCAACCGTCATTTAGGGTTTGCCATTGTAGCATTGGAAGATGGAGTAGCTTGCGTTTTGTGATTTGGAGTGAACTTAAATTGGATTAACAATCAAGTCTTTGCTAATTTATTTATTCAAAATTTTGATTCATTTTCAGATAAGTTTTGCGAGGTGGTTCTAATTTTAATTTCAAATAGAATTTTTTAATTTTATACTTTTTAATTTTTATCAAGTACATCCTATTATTATCGAATTCGCACAATAATTACTTAAAGAATTTATCACATCACATTAACAATAGTATATAATTACGGAATAATGAATATTAATGTAACGCCCTCACTTTAGATAATTCTGTACATTTTATTGTTCTGGTAATCAATGGCTGTCTAGAGAGTCAGAATGTCTGGAACTATAATTAAACTAGAGTGAGGAGTCATAAATAACTCAAATAACGATAAGAAAAATTTACAAAAAAATTTTAGAAATAAAATACAATAAATTAAATGAGCCGGTGCCCCGGCGGTGAGTGACCTAATGGAAAGTTGCTGTAAAAACAGTTAGTAGCCCTAAACTCAAGGGAAATCCAGTAAAATAATTTTTGAAACTCCAGAGAAGAGTCATTGAGGTTTCGATGGTATTAGAATGCCAAGAAAATGCTTAGAAAATTTTATCAATCGATACAGATGATTTTATCTTGTTAAGCTAAACGGAGTGCATTTTGGTCATTTCGCCTTCAGAGATAATTTTTGACCAACTTGTCCATTTAAGTAAGAGAATTATATGACATATTGACCAACTTGTCCATTTAAGTAAGAGAATTATATGACATAAAATGTGAACAAATATTGATAATAATTTAATTAAAAATGAGTAAAGAAAGAAAAAATAATAAAATGAAATTAAAAAGTTAATATTACATAATTGTGATATGGGATGATGTCATTAAAATTACCCCCACCAATCACAATTAAGCAAACTCATTAAAAGATGATAAAAACAACCCAAAAATCTGCTTTTTCAATTTATCCCTCCCATGGCCGAAACTTAGTCTCTTTCCTCCATTAAAATTCTTTTCATCTCTCTCTTCATGCTTCTTTGATTTCCCATCATAATACCCTTCTTTCCTTCATTAAACCTTGTCAATTCTTTTTGGGAGAGTGTTTGGCAGCCTAGAAAAAGAAAAAAAGTGAAGAAAAATCTAAGTTGGTCTAAGAGAAAATTCTGCCACTAAGGTTAGTGCTTATTCTCCATTATTTTCTTGATTAATTCTTGGATTTGGTTTCTAAGCATGGGAAATAGCAAGAAGAATTTATAAAATCGGGTATGTATGCATGGGAGGAATTTTGCCAGCCTAGGTATATGGAGGAAGTGATGTGTTTAATGAGATTTAAACTTGAATTCTAACTTAGGAGAGGTGCTAGATATGAAAAGTAAGTTAAATTTGCATGTGTAGTATGAAATTGTGATTTTGAAGTTAGGGTTTAGAACCAATTTGGGAAAAATGATGTTATGATGCTTAATTGTGTATGTTGAGGTCAATTGTTGAGCAATTGATGTGTGTTGGTTGCAATTTGAAGTTGGTAGCTGATGGAATTGGGCTATTGGAAGTGTAGTTTCTTTACAGGAATTTTTGAACCTTGAGTCTAGTACATAATTATGATCATAAGTAGAGTTGTGTTACTCCAATTGGTGTGAGGCCAATTGGAGATGAAACCTAGGACAATTTGCCACATTTTTCATGAAGAAACCTTGCCTAGAAAACTAGCTTAAGTTGACCTAAAAATTGCCTCAATCTGGGTAACACACAAGCTGTCCCTGGAAAATGACTAAATGAACAATGTTTATTCAAATGGTCATAACTCAGTGTAGAAGTGTCCAATTGACTGAATTTTATATCAATAGAAAGCTTAGACAATTTAGAATAACTTTCATGAAGAACATAATTCTAAATTTTGATCAAAACTTAATGAAATTGTCCATCAAATTCAGGACACCAAAACTGCCAGAATTGGTTTTTGCCCAGAAATTCTGGGTAGAGACTAATCCAGCCAGTTATGCTAATTTGGCCATAACTTGAGCTACAAAACTCTAAATGGAGTGATTCAAAAAGGGAATTAAAGAAGACACATAAAGGAACAACTTTGATGAAGAAAAGTTTGCCAAATTCTCACTGTAGCTTAGACCAATGGAACAGTAAATATATGACACAAAAACTGAATTTTTGAAAATACTTCTAGGAGGCTTTGAAGTACAATTGGCAATCAATGCCAACAAATTTAGAACTCAAAATGTGGTATAATTATGTATCTAAAATTTGTATACAGATTATATATGAAAAAGTCAACAAATTGAGTGAATAGTAATGTGTGAATAGTAACTCCAAAAACATAAGGAATGATAAAGGAAATTAAAGAAGCCATTATGAGTACTAATATATATAGTATAATTAGTGAATTAAAAATTCTTGAATTTGAGTGACCCTAGGACATAAGGGAATAACCAATATAAAGGACCTTAGGTAAAAATCATGACTGTAATATGTTCAACCATTTGGACAAGATTGGGATTCCAGAATTTTTCTGGTTCTGGATTTAGAAGAAAACAATGAACCAGTTATTGTTATTTTGACCATAACTGGAGCCCTAAAACTTTAATTGACATAATTCAAATTAATATGAATAAATAAGATGAAGACTTAGGATTTTATTTTAGGAACCTGGAACCAATTCTAAGCCTGAGTGCTTGGAATTGTATGACCAATAAAAATAGAAAATCTGGAAATGAATAGACTTACAGGGTTCAACACCCTGGACAGTCATTACTTATTTCTTTAAAATTAGAGTTACACTACTTCAAAATAAATGATTAAAAAGAGAAATTTAAGTTAATCTAAAATCCATGAAATGTTTATGGATTATTTGGAATCTGAATGATAATTTATATAAATGGTATAATGAATAAATGAATCAAATGAATGTAAGCATGAGACATTAGTTCTCTTTATTGGAAAAAGGAAAAATTGCTTTGAGTACAGTTATATATGAGAATAATTGTTATGAATTGTGATCAATATGGATAATATAATGAATGTATAAATTAGGATGAATGTATAAAGTTATGTAAAAATGAGATTAGATATTTATGCTTCTGCTATGAATAAAATTTAAATACTATAGATTATAATTGGAAAATAAAATGAAATAGTAAAACTTAGGAACATTTAATGGTACTAATGTGCCCATATATTGCCTAGACACTTGTATCGGATTGGATAAATTGGCATGCCAATAGAATATTGTTTTAGCAGTACTGCGTAAGGTTTTATGCCTTATTTATGGCTTTTATGCCCGATTATCTGTTATCATGGCTTTTAGTCATACTGATCTGTTATCATGGCTTTTACCCATACTGATTTCGTACGTGGTTGACATTCCGTATTTCACGTCTCATGGTATAACTACCCAAGACACCACGGTGTCCAGTGCCTAGTGACCCGCTTATCCAGTTTAGTCAGCCTATCATAGGTTACTTGGGCAGTGTAATTTATTAAAATAAGTTAAAAATATTAGAAATTTAAAATATTAGAGATTAACTAAATGAGTGAGAAGACCTGAAATAAATTAGATTAGCTCTAAGAATCTATTTAATAGAAAGAACTGAAATGAACTGGACTGATGTTAAAATTTATCTATTATAAAATGACTCTGAAAATGTTAATTATTATAAATAATCTAAGATAACCTAGTATGTAACACCCTAGGCAAATCCCACATCGACAAAACACGAGAGAGATTGTAACGGCCCGGCCCACTAGTGAAATTGTCCGCTCTGGGCCGAAGCCCTCACGGTTTTAAAACGCGTCAATAGGGGTTACGAACTATCAACTTATGAACCCATCATCTCTCCCGTGTTTTGTCGATGTGGGATTTACCTAGGGTGTTACAATCCACCCCCCTTATGGGACTCAGCGTCCTCGCTGAGGTTTGCCCCACCATCGTTCAAGGTTGCACGCGGAGCGGCTCTGATACCACAAATGTAACGGCCCAGCCCACTAGTGATATTGTCCGCTCTGGGCCGAAGCCCTCACGGTTTTAAAACGCGTCACTAGGAGTTACGAACTGTCAACTTATAAACCCAGCGCCTCTCCTGTGTTTTGTCGATGTGGGATTTGCCTAGGGTGTTACAATCCACCCCCCTTAAGGGACTCAGCGTCCTCACTGAGGTTTGCCCCACCATCGTTCAAGATTGCACGCGGAGCAGCTCTGATACCACAAATGTAATGGCCCGGCCCACTAGTGATATTGTCCGCTCTGGGCCGAAGCCCTCACGGTTTTAAAACGCGTCAATAGGGGTTATGAACTATCAACTTATGAACTCAGCATCTCTCCCGTGTTTTGTCGATGTGGGATTTGCCTAGGGTGTTACATAGTAAGTATTGAACGAAATGATAAAAAGATTAGCAAGAAAAATATAACTTAAATAAACATTACAAATGCACATTTTCATAATTATATAAAGTTAAGAATTCTTAGAATTTTTGTGGATTGTATATTATTACTGTGAATTTAGGAATTAAGCGCTTCTGAAGAGGAATAAATTAGAACAAAAGATAGTTGATGCTAGAAGTATTCTATTAAATTAGATTAAATTCTAGAATATCCAAATTATGATCCATTCTTTCTTTATTTGTATATATTATTTTCTTGTTATATTATTGCACCACTAAGCAGAAATGCTTAGCGCAATGGATTTGTTTTCTTTGCGCAGGTACTGGAGACAAAGCCTAGTAGACATTAGACTGGGATTTTGGAGTTCCAATCTGCAGAGTATTCAAGGTCATCACCTCCTCAGCAATGCATATAGTTAAAGCCCATATAAGTTATATTATGTATTTTGTACATTATAATTAGTTATTATTTATAATGTAAATTATGAATTGTATGTCGAAATATAGATTATGGAATTGTAATTAATTTATAGATCATGTAAATTATAAATTTATGTAATCATTCTGTAAATCATGTAAATTAATGAAACTTGAGAATTTCTATATATAAATTGTGCATGAATGGAAATGCATGGAAATGAATATGAAATTGAAATATATGGATGATATTTGGAATATGAGTTGATTATGAGAATAATTGATGAGATTTTTATTGTAGAATGTTATTGAAAATTTTCAAGCAGGTGAATAGTGAAATACACCAAATGGTAATACAATAGGGAAAACTTCGCCAGTTTTCCCTCATAAATAAATTAAATGATTAATTAAAATGGCAAGAAGAAAAAAAAATTTTTTAGGAATAAAGTAAGATAAGATAGGGTGCTCCGGGACCGAGTGTGACATGCCTCGCTCGCCTACACTTTAGACGGGTAAGGTGTGTTACAATTAATTAATTTTATAATCTAAATATAACGAATTTATCACAATAATTTTAGAAAAACTTAAAAAGTATAGAATTTAATTGATATGCGATATAATTAAAAAATTGAAAATATAGATTTTTTTGTATTTTCTCTAAAATTATTAAAAGTTTTAAAATATAAATTATTAATTATAAATATATTTTATGTAAATTATTAATTAAAATATGTAAATTTAAATGGGTTCAAGTATTTTCTAAATTGGTTTTGGGTATTTAAATTACTAATTGAATTCAAATAGAATAATTTATATATATATATATATATTTTATATGTTGTCATCTTAGCATAATGTAAAGACTAAAAATTAATTTTTTTTCCTTAAATATTTACTATAAAGTTATAATTAATTAAATAACATACAATAACAATAATAATTAAGTCTCCCAAACTAGTTAAAATTATCTATGTGAATTTTTTTTCTATTAAGTTATATTTGAAATCAATTTCATATCAATATTCAAATATTATAAATCTTTTGATACTATTTACTTAAGTATCTCCATTTTCATTCTTATTTCTGTCACGACCCAATCCCGCGGGCCGTATCGGCATTAAAACCTAGGTCAGTATAAAACCTTCCAGGCCTATAGTAAGCCTTATTATTCCTAAATTCATAACCAGGCCAAAAACTAATGCCTATTTTGTAAATAAAATAAAATAAAATATTACATGTAATAATTCTTTTAAATTTTTCCTTATAAATAATTTATTCCAAATTAACCATTTTAAATTAATTAATAAGAAGAGAGCAAGCAATTAAGTTGAAGTAACAAAAAGTTTATTCTTAAATTTCCCCTTCTCCAAATTCAAACAATCCGAGACTTGCTGAAATACTTCTCTAGATTGTACAAGAAATTTAAGACTTGCAAAAGAAAAATGAAAAACGTCAACGAGCGCCCCGATTTCTTCTTCTTGCAGCTGATTTCATTTTCTCACTTGACAATCTATAAGCAGTTCCATCCACAAATGCAAAGTATACTCCACCCCAAGACCTTTTCATTGCAAAAACTAAATAAGGAAGCAATAAACCTGCTGCGAATCCCACCCCAATGCTCATGTAAAACCACTTATCAATGAAGCCATTGCCATTGTCAGTCTGATCCGCTTTCCCTCCACCATCTGGATAATTGTCTCCTCCATTTTTTGAATCATTAGAACACTTCACCGTAAGAGGATCTCCACATAGACCAGGGTTCCCAGCGAAAGAGGATGCATTAAAAGTTGACATCTGATTTGTAGAAGGTATTATGCCTGACAAGTTATTGTTTGACACATTCAAACTCCCCAGAAATGTCAATGAAGATATGCTTTGGGGAATAGGACCTGAAAGCCTATTGCCTGAGAGATGAAGAGATAACAACTGACGCAATTCTGAAATGCTCTCAGGAATCTGGCCACTGATGTGGTTTCTTGATAGATTCAAAACTTCCTAACCAACTAATTTTGTTATTGCTTCAGGAAGTTCTCCACTTAAATTGTTTCCAGACATATCTATACAGGTTAGCAGGGAAAGAGTCCTAGTGTACCTTAATCCAAGGCCATTTATGGTCACATATGTGTTCTCTTGGTAATTGTGATGTTCAGAAAGAGTTCCATAAAGCAAATAATGGTTAACGCTCTGCTGTTGAGTCATGGCTTTAAGATTGCTCAAGCTAGCAGGAATGGAACCATTTAATTGGTTTTCTGCCAGATCCAAAATTTGCAGGGAACTCGAATTTGAAAGTGCCAAAGGAAGTTTTTCCAGAAAATTTATTTGACCTGAGACGAAGTATCCTGAGACGCGGAAAAGCTTCTCCAATCCATCGTGGTAAATTTCCTGTCAACATATTGTTTCCGAAGTCTAAAGTTTCAAACTTTGACAAATTCTGAAGAGATGATGGAATTTTTCCTGAGAGTTGCTTGTTGCTCAAGTGAAGTGTTTGAAGCCCAGTTATCTGACCTATAGAGTTTGGAATCCCACCAGACAAATTGTTTTTTTGAAGGTCTAGAACAGTGAGAGAAGAACAATTTCCTATGCTTGAAGGAATGCTTCCTGCCAAGTTATTTTTTGAGAGATCAAGGACATCGAGCGATAACTCTCCGATTGAGGCTGGGATTGCACCGGTCAACCTTTTACCGGAAAGTGAAAGAAATGACAACACTGACATGACTTGACCAATATTTTCTGGTATACTACCGGAAAACTGGTTATTAGAAAGATCTAGTAAGATGACATTTGGAAGAGGAATGGGTCCTTTGAATTGGTTGGAGCTCAAATCAACACTTGCATAGGAAATTATATTGAACGGATTTGGTATATGACCCTCTAAACTATTGAAAGAAACATTAAAAAGGCTAGAATGCTAGTCATGTCCCAGAACCAATTTGGGATAGAACCGGAAATACCAGCCCCTGAGAAATCTAAAACGAGGACCTGTTTTTGAGATCTAAGCCAAGAAGGGAAGGACATACCTAGATGGCATGAACCCATCTCCAAGGCAATGACTTGGAAAGGCGGGACCCAAATGGAGCTTACATTCAAAACGAAAGAATTTTCTGATAAACTAATTTTCTCCAGTTTCCCCAGCCTATGAAAATGTGCTTCTGAAATAACGCCTGTCAATTTATTGAGAGAAACATCAAGGGAAGACAACTCAGAGAGCAGTCCAATGCTATCAGGCAGAGTACCATTTAGCTTATTTGACGCAAGCGTGAGGGTAGTCAAATGCTGTAAGTTTCCAATGGAAGAAGGAATGGAACCTTGAAGCAAGTTATTGTTCAACCGGAGTTCGTCAAGATTCTTGAGCTGGCCAATTGAATCTGGTAAACTTCCCGTCAGGTTGTTTAACGACAAGTCAATGTACTGCAAATTAGAAAGCTTGCCAATGGAGCTTGGAATCCCACCCTCAATATGATTGAAGTGTAAATCAAAATGAATGAGAGATGTCATATTTCCAAGAAGAGCAGGAAGTCTACCATCTAACTCAGTGATAGATAAATCAAGAACTTGTATCTTTTTCCAGCTTCTTGAAAATAGTTGGAAGCAGCTTGCTGAGAGTTTCAAATTATAATTAAGCATCAATGACTCCAAATTTGGTAATTCACCAAAACCAAGTGGAATCCTTCCAGTTAACCAGCTATTTCTGATGTCAACAGATACAAGGCTGCTAATGTTCACAAACCAATTCGGTAAGTTGGCCTCGAAGGAGTTTCCTTGAAGGCTTAGGAATTCAACGGAAGTAAAATTAACAGAAGGAAGATAATATATGAAACCAGATAAAAAACAGAATTCTAAGTGCAACTCAGATAAAAGTGGAAGCTTGTTCAATGGCTCAATCCATCCTCCTCCTACCTTTGAAAGGTCTACAGAATACATATTCAAATATTTTAGCGAGACAAGACCACTCACCCATTCAAGATTATCAACATTTAAACTAAATGAAGAGACATCAAGAAACTGCAAGTTAGAGAGGTTTCCAAGATTTGGAGGAATTGCGCCACTAAACCCAGCAAATGACAAGTTCAAATATTGCAAGTTCTCTAAAAAGGAAAAGAAATGAGGGATTTTACCACTGAATTTGTTCCCACTTAAATCCAGGTATTTCAAGGACTTAAGTTTTGCGAGTGCATGTCTAATCTCCCCACCTAATGGCTGACGACCTGATGAATTTGGGAGATCAACTGCGAGAACAGCATCAGTTGTATTGTCACAAGCTATTCCTGACCATTGACAGCAATTGTATCCATGCCATGAGGAGAGCCGATTCCAGGAATCATTAAGACCCATTTTGAGGTCAAGAAGAGCCTCTCTCTCAGCTGCATTGCAGTGCACCAATTGAGCAAACCCACCCCAAATTAATTCTCCGGATAACAGACAGATAATCCAAAGAAATGGAAAGGTCTCCATGGATCAAACACTCAATGCCCTGCTCAAAAGCAAAGAAATTAGATTAATTTTCAAGTTTTCTAAGAAAACTGCATGCATAGGTAAGTTTCATCCTTCGATATTTAAAGGCAAAACTGGAACAAATTGCAACAATTTTTAATTCTGTATAGCTGACTACAAATAGTTTAGTCTACCAGCTTTTACCAGCCATTGAATAAAAAATAAGTGGCGTATTGTCAGGCTTTTTTTTTATGCAGTATTTTCAGGTTTTAACCCCCACCAATTAGCAACACTTTTTGGAAAATTTATTGCACGAACCATAGCACTAAGATATAATACTGACCTCTTAAAAATAAAAAGTCAGTTTTTCCTTAATTTAAAAAAGATGACACCTTATATTTAAATAAAAAAAGATGCATAAACATTGAGTGCGCTCAATAATTTTAATCACAATTACTATCACATAATCCTGAGAGCCTGAGAGATCTCAGGAACAGTGGCCATCTATCTTCATGGCTATCCGCAGTGATTGCTTTAATGGGTACCACATTTTCTTTTGAAAAGTTCTGTTAGGTTATTAACTAGGAGATCTAGCAGGAAAGACTTTTGATAACTCAATTTCCGAAATCAGTTGCCTCTAAATCCGATTATATATTATCTAAATCTATTTTATTAGGGTTCAATTAGAATAAGCACCCATAAAAATTTGATTTGTCGTCATCTCTACTTTTATGTCTAATTGATTAATGAAAGCATTTTTGTTAAGACATGTTAATTTATATATTTTATGCACATCTTTTCATAATGGATGCTTAATCCTGAAAGATATTGGAGCCACAATAATAACAATTTTTCACTTATTTAATTTAGGAAATTAAGTAACTAGTTTACATGATTTAATTAATTTTAAAAAAATTGTTTTATATTTAAAATATAAAATAATATTCATTATATTCTTATTTTATTTCATATTAATCCATAAGCAAGTGAAGTTTCCAGATTTAGCAATTCTTAGCATTATTTTATTATTATTAAAAAAGGGACTTTGCCGTCAATTTCACGATTTGCCCATCATGCACGATCTTTTGTTTATTAATTAATTCAGAAAAAATTAGTTAAGTTGATGACCAGCTGCTCATAGGACTCGAAGGAAATTTCTTAAATATTTCTGAAAGTTATTTTAAGTGATTACAGTAAAATTTATAAATTATTAAAAAAAACGATTAATAAGGTTTAAATTATCGATTTAATAATAAAACTGAATAATTTTATTAATTAAATTAACTATATTAATTATTTAATAATTTTTTTAATATAATTATTATTCAATATAATGCTTTTGGAAAGTAAATGCCATTCCTAAGGAGTAATTTTAATTATATATTTTAATCTTTTCAGTCAAAAAGAACAAGAATAGATATCATGTTTTTTCCTTCACTTCTTCTATAGTAAAAGCAGCCGTCATTTAAGGTTTGCCATTGCAACGTTGGAAGATGAAGTAGCTTGGCAACAAATTGGTTTCGATTTGTGATTTGGAGTGAACCTAAATTGGATTAACGATCGAAGCCTGCTAATTTATTTAGTCAAAATTTCGATTCATTTGCAGTTTTATGGGGCGGTTTTAATCTTATTTTCAAATAAAAGTTTAAAGAATCAATTTAATCCTATATTTTAGAATTATGACTCAAAATCCTAGTAAAATTTAAAGAGACTTTTCCCTAATTTGAGTAGGAGAAATATTCCTCAATAGGATAGAGATATATTTTCTATATAAAGAATAACTCTTATTTTAGTGTTATTCCTAAATTGAGTGAGACTTCTAATCAGATCAGGATTGAGGGAATTAACACTATAAATAGGAGAATAGTAGAAAGGGTTATTTGGCTTTCAGCTTATGAAGTGAGGCCGTTGCCCATTGTAGAGAGGGGCCTTGTCAATTGCTGAGAATTTAGCTCTGCCCATTGATGAGGGGCACTTGCCCATTGCAGTGGAGAGAGGCTTCGGCCTAAGGTGGAGTAAAGACATAGAATTCAAGAGGAAGGAATTCTTGTCTATTGGTGAGAGGGCTCTTGCCCATATAGTTGAAGACACCCTTTGTGGTGTAATATTGTAATAATAAATATATTGAGTTATGTCTAAAAAAGACTGAGAGATACTAACTAATATATTTACTATGAGCAGTTTGATATTGTATGAGTTCTCTTGGGTGTAATTGGGTTAATGGGTAGCATAGTTATGAGCTTGTAACGATGATTTATTTATTGTTGATAGTGGATGATGGCATGCCTGTGGATGTAGCCGTATGTTGAGAGGGTGAACCATATAAGTATTGGTGTTTTGTGTGTTCACTTTATTTCTTTGTAGTTTACATGCTTCCGCAGTACACAACAATTAGTATCAGAGCATGGAAATAATATTGGTGAGTTTGGTTGAAGGTGCAGCTGCTGCGACATGTAAAAGTCGCACATGCAATAATAGTGATGATGGAGAGTTGAAATTGAAGTGGAGCTCTTAATGCAAAATTGATGTGGCGAATCCGCAAGTATACGGGTTGTCTCAAGTAATAAAGTGATGAATCAAGTATCGTTCCCACGAATATTTGTTGTTTGATTACCAAACTATGAATGAAGTGATTATTTGGGCTAATGATTGATGAATAAATGGTAATGTAAATAAGCAAGATAAATTGATTAATCTAATTGAAATGGGTAAAGAGCAAACAAATAAATTCTAAATCTAGATTGCAATTAAACTAAATTAATAATGAGTAATTCAAATCAAAGTCTAATTATGTTAAAAGTGATTCCAGAGTTGGGGTTTTATGCATAAATTAATTGGGATTTGTCTTGGGCATTCCAATTTATAGAGAAAAATAGAGTTTGAAGGTGATTAATTCTAAATTCCTTTGATATCTTTTTCAAGCAAACCAAAGTGTGTTCTAAAATAACCAAACCTACTTTCGTATGTTATTTGATTACTTTAAAACCCATTAAGTTTTGTAACCAATCATTAATTCCTCTTAAAATCCTAGTTTATTTCTAAATCTAGGTGATTTTAAGTTCCAATCCTTGATTATCTATCAATGACTTTCACATTTCGGTCCTTCAATCAAAGATTAACACAATATCCAATGGGTACCAACATTAGGTAAATAAATCAAGCACATAAGGAAGGAATTAAAACTCGTATTTATGTAAAATAAGGAAATACCCAATCCAAATCCACAAATTAATCTAAAACATATTTCCCAACTCTGAAATCTAAAGAGTTTACTCACTCATGATGGTATTTACAAGAAAGATTGATGGAAAAGTAAAGAAAAACATGATAAGAGGACTAAAATAGAAAAATCCAAGTAGAAGATCCCAAAACTCTGGTTTCTGGAGCCCCAAAAATGGTTGCAGCAGCTCCTCCCCAAAAGAAATGGCGTCTCCTCCTCTCTCTCTATTAAATTTTATTTCCTTTTTTTTTTTCCTTGTTTTCGTCTTGTGGCAAAAATTAGGAAATAATGAATTTATATGGTCCCAAAAAGTTGCCCTAAAAGTAAATAAGAGCCAAGGAGTGGATAGGAAATGAGGTGTAAAATTATCTAAGTCAACAGCATTATTCACGTTCTGAGCAGTCTGCTTAGGGTTCGGCTTAACCCTAAGCAGCTTCTTAGCAAATTTCAGCCTCTGGTCGCACTGTCTACTTAAGGTTAAGCAGACCCTCAGCAAATCTCAGCAGACTTAGAGTAAAATAGACTTTTCTGCTCATGCTTGACTTGTGCTGCACCTTAAGCACTGCTGCTTTACCCTAAGCAGGATCTTAAGCAAAGTCTCAAGCAAATTTCGGCTAACTTGCTCTTTCAAGGCTTGATTTCTTCAACTTTCCTCTATGCTTAAAGAACTCCAAATTTCTTCAAATCACTTCCTAATGCACTCATTGATCTTCGATTTGCCACAAAATCCTATCAAAAATAACAAAATTACAAAAATCAAATATAAAGTATCTAAAATTAACAAATAAGCTAAAATAAAGCTAAAAACATAAAATATACTAAAATATAAGGGTAAAATGGATGCAAAACTACCCTAAAATGCCTATATGAAATGAGTATAACAAATTCCCCCAAACTCAAACCTTTGCTTGTCCTCAAGCAAATAAAAACAATTAATGCAATTTGGGGTACCTTACCTTAAATTTATGAAAATTACTTATCCAAACTCTCAAGCTTACCTTTAACCACCAACAAACCATATACCCACTTTCAAGATGCAAAGAATTCAATCCTTACCAAAGTTATCACCGCTTAGCCTTGGGTCAATTATCCATATCATCAAGCCCAAACCAATCAATCACAAAGAATAATCATGCCTAAATAGACTATAGGGTAATCCACAAACTAAAGTGTCTCAAATAATGATGAAAGTAAATGAATGGATTAATGATATCACAATCCCATAGGCAATTCTCCTATTCCAATCTCCACTAATGTAGCAAAACACCATCAAAAGATCAAAAGGACTTTCAAGGGTTGTAATGGGGCTAAGGGGGTGATAATGTGGCTAACAAGAAAAGGATAAAGGTAACAAAATATGAGAATAATCAAATTATTAAAAGATCAAGACACACAATTTTATTTTATTTTATTTTATTTATTTATTTATTTTTTTTTTTTTTGAAGTGGGGGAAGGAACTTTACAACTTTTCACCAATGCTAGCATATAATTTTGAAGCTTTTAGAGGGACTACATAAATAACATTGACTTGAATTATAATTGTCCCTTTCAATTCACCCCCAAACTCATTTCTTTGTGTACTTGGGTGGTGAATTACTTTACATACCATAATTGAATTTGCTAGCCTTTTTATTTTAGTCACTTCTCCCAACTAATTGTTATATATATATATATATATATATATATATATATATATATATATATATATATATATATATATATATATATATATATATATATATATATATATATATATATATTATGTGTATCTATCACTCAAAGAATTATTCTCATGGAGGGTAGGTAAGTGTTTGGGTTTATGGCTAGGCATTGATGTGGGTTCCAAAGGAGTAAGAGAGATAAATGTAGGCTCAAATTGGTTCCAAAAGGAAATTTTAAAGTGAGGTTGGCTAAGGCTAAAATATGGGTTTAAAATTCAAAGAATGCCTAGATCATTTCTTTTTCAAGTGTATGCCATGATTTCGCCTTGAAAGGTTTAGAAAGATTGTTCTAGGATTGGTGAGACATCAATTAGCTACTTCTCACCCTAGAGTTTTCTCTAAGCACTCAAAGTCAATGTAATTGATTGGGTGGCACTTGGCTAAGAAGATATAAACTAAAGCAAGAATCTAATAACTTTGCACCTATCTAGAACTTTCAATCCATCAAACCCTTCTAAAAGTAAGCTTAATTGCTCTTTAAAGTAATTCTCAATCCTCTAAGGATAAGGTAAAAAATTATTTTTATGATATGCATGATCCTAAAATGAATGCATAAATCAAATTAAAACTAAGTGTAATATATATGAAAACTATATGCAAATGTATGTGTATGAGTATAGACATATGTGTGGTATATGTATAAGTGTATGGATTATCTATATATGGATGAATGAAATGCAATAAATGAATGAATGAAAATTTTAAAAATTTTGCAAAAATTTTGCCCTCACCCCCAAACTCAAATGAAACATTGTCTTCAATGTTTAAAATGAATGCAAAGATGGGCAAAATTGTGTGAACTAATCAATTAATGAAATATATACAATTGGGGATTAAATCAATATAAGCTCAAGAATTCCAAAATTAGCTCAAAATGATATTAACAATGAAGCTTTAGAGAGAAAAATGTGAAAAAGTATCCCAAATGTATGAATTTACACTGCTTAAGATGTTGCTTAACCTGTTGCGTAGGGTAAGCAAAAGCATAAGCATTGGCATAAGCATTGGCAACATACCATAAACATAAATAGTAGAAAGGTAAGCTGTTACCTCAAAATGATGTTAAACATATGTAGCTCAAAGTAAATTGTGCAACTCATCAATGTCAACAAAATTAGGATTGAAGAAAAGATAAAGTGCAAAAATAATGTGCAAGAAGATGAAAAAGTGTAAAGAAATAAGATCTAACAGTTAAATCAAGAATTAAACCAAAAAGCATTCATAGAATAACTATATCCATATCAGAAGATAAAATAAAATAAAGTAAACTAAAGGAAAGAAGTGCAAATATAATCATAAAAACTAATTACCAAAGTATTACAACTATTACTAAGGTTTGAAGATTAAAATAAATATATTACAAAATAAACCTAAAACAGAAACTAAAACTGAATTGAAGAACTAAAACTAGTACTAAACTATTGCTACTGTTCAAGCTCTGCTGTCAAGGCTTTATTGCTGTATCAAGGTCCGCCTGTGTTACGTAGTAGGTTCATTGTGATCCAAGCTTGTAAGCGGTTCCAAATTTTCTGTGAGGTCTTTCATTTCTTGAAGCATGTCTTGGCCCTAATGATATAAATTGTTATAAGATTGGGCCAATTTGTTGTAGAGCTCCAACATTTGAAGTTGTTGCTGCTTCTGTTTCTTTTTAAGAGATGAAAATCTCTTTTTAAGTTTCTTTTCTAGCTTCTTCTTTTGGTTGACCTGCTGCTGACCCATGGTATCAATTTTGACTTCTAAGCTCTTCAAGGTAGCAAGGATATCTATGGTGTCAGGTGAGGGAACAGATGGTTGGACAGTGAAACTGGCTACTTTGGATTCCAAGGATCTTAAGAGGGACAAAATATTCAAAAATCATGGGCAGTGGTTGTTTGGGGTTCTGCTAGTGCAAAGGTAGTTGGGTCTGCAATACCACTGGCTTCAGGATGCTGCTGTAACAAAGCATAGGTATGTCCTACTTTCTCACAAACATCCATGTGTAGCAACATTGTGCTGTCTATATATGATTCACTAGACACTGGCAGTAGCTTATACAGACTAGCATCAAAGCTAAATGAATTGGCTATGGCAGTTATATATCCTCCAAAGACTATACTACCTTTGGTATGCTTTGTGACAATTTGGTGCCAATGAGTAGCTAGGAAATGGGTTGTGCTCACTTGTTTTCTCTCCTTCATGCACCACAAGAAAAATAAATCTCCAGCACCCACAATGTTGTTACTGTGTCCCCTTCCTAAAACAGTGTAAGAAATGAATCTATGGAGGTATTTCAACACATGATCAACTATCCTAGAGGCTTTTGCAGTCCTCTGTCTGTAATAACCCCCATAAGGTGCAATGTCTTTCCAGAACTGAAAAGGGTCATAGATAGTTTGTTGCCACTCAATATTTTTATAGCCCGAGCCCTGAAAACTAAAAATTGCATTCATAGCATCCATGTCTAACTCCCTATCAATGCCAACACATCGAAAATAGATCACATCCTTATGCTCAGGTACTGTTGGTTTGAAATTCAGCCTTAAGGAACTCAAAAATTCCAAGGTCAAATCCTTGTACACTGGTTCCCTAATCCTAGCAAATTTAGTCCAGTTGACAGCATCTAAATAGGCAAATACAGAGTCATAAATGCCTAACTCTTTTAAAATCTGCTCATCCATATATTTGTTTGCCAAAATAGGTTTAGAAGCTAAATTGTCATAAGCATTTTTCATATCCATGTCTTTAAAAGCCCAAGGTAATGGAGAAAGTACCTCCTCTATATCATTGGCAGATGACGCAGGTGCTGCTGGAGAGTTTAAGGGTGACTGAGATATAGGGGTTTGAACCACTGGTGGTGGAATTTGCGAGGAGGACCTAGTTCTTTTGCTGACTGGTTTAGAAGAAGGTTGAGGTAGAGAGTTTAAGTCCAAAGGAATAGAGGGCGCTCCTTTTCTTTTCTCGACAATGGCTCTCTTGGGTCTACCCGCAGCTTTTTTAGTTTTACCTTTAGATTTGGTTTGAGTTGGCATAGGTTCAGACATTGGTTCTTGGAACTGAGTTTCGAAAATGGGTGTTTCATTTTGTGGCTCAATTTGTGGCGAGAGGGGGGTCGGCGGAATGAGAGTTGGTATTTGGCCTTGGGGTAGTGGTGGTGTTTGCAGTGGTGGTGATTGAGGTAGTGGCGGTGTTTGCGGTGGTGGTGATTGAGGTAGCGGCGGACTGGGACTGGGGTTAGGCTTTGTGGGTAGAGAAGATGGAGTACCCATTTTCGATTTGACAGAGCGTCGATATTTTCTGGGTTTGGGTTTGTGGGTGGACCACATCTTGGTTCTCACCATTTAATGAAGAGAAATGAACTCTTCAGCTTCCCTAAAAATGCCGGAAAAAATGGTACGGGAAGGGAGTCAGCGGAATGAAGCTGTAGTTTATCGGGAGTTTGGGCAAGGGCTTCATAAAAAATGGCGGAAGTTTTAGGCTTTTTAAAATGTGGGGCAGACATCTGGTAATTTGGGTTATGCTTGGGGTTAAGCATAGGGTTCAGCAGAATTTGCATAGGATACAGCTTAGTAAGCAACATCATCAGCAAGTTTCGGCAGGTTTTGGGAAAAATTGTGATTTTACTTACCAAAAACAATCCAAATGCTATGGAATGCTATCATGACCCTCAGCAATTACCAAATACACATTAATACCACCAAATTGAAAAATTTAAGCTCATCATCTCTCATAAACTTAGCAAGCATTGTACATGTTCATTTAGCTTTTTGCAAGCATGGTTCAAATTAGGCACCAATTGTGATTACCTTTTTGCGCACTTAATGAAATGGTCTCCTTTCTAAACTTATACCAAAAGCACATTTTCAGCAGCATTTGAGACAAGTTTTAGACATTTAAAAATTGCAGAAAAGACATAGAAATTGACTTTTTAAGCAACATGAACAATAGCGTGAACAGTAACATAAACAGTAACTCAAACAAAAACATGCAAATTCTAACAAACTACAAAAACTATATATACACTAAAAGGTAAAACTTAAAAAATACTATTTTTGCACTTTAATAAAGCTCACATCAGTCCTAAATATTAAAATTGATCCTCATTCAAGTTGCATTTCACAGAATTTACACAAGACACAATTAAACATGTGTTATCAAGTAGATTGCAATATCAGTAATTTAACACAAGTTTAAAGGTGTTACTGTTCACAGGCACCGGATAAAGTGCAGAATTTTGCTTATACTTGCTCCCTTTCAATTCTTTCTTTTTGCTACATGTGTTAATTTGCCCAATCTTCATGAATGACCTACAAAAGATAAACAAATGTCACTTTTGAGTTTAATGAGGGTAAAAAGTGAGAATGAAATGAAATGGAAAATTAATAAACTATAAAAGGATACGTTTGGGTTGCCTCCCAAGAAGCACTTGTTTAAGGTCTTAAGCTTGACCTTCCACTCCAAATATCCCTGATTGGAGAACCAAGCCATGAAACCTCTACAACCTTTTGTGTGGGTTCTCCGACAATATAATGCTTTAATCTCTGCCCATTAACTTTGAAAGTCCCTGAGGTTTCATTGCCTATCTCAACAGCTCCATAGGGGTATACCTTTATAACAGTGTAAGGCCCTGACCATCTTGACTTTAATTTTCTGGGAAATAACCTTAACCTAGAGTTATATAAGAGAACAACATCCCCTTCCTGAAATTCTTTCCTCCTAATATTCTTATCATGCCATCTCTTAGTTCTTTCCTTGTAAAGCTTGGCATTTTCATAAGCATCCAATCTAAGTTCCTCAAGTTCATTTAGTTGCAGCATTCTTTTTTCTCCTGCAGTTTTTAAGTCAAAATTCAGTGTCCTTATGGCCCAATATGCTCTATGTTCCAACTCCAAAGGTAAATGACAAGCTTTCCCATAAACCAATCTAAATGGGGTGGTGCCAATATGAGTTTTAAAAGCTGTTCTATAGGCCCAAAGAGCATCATCTAACTTTAGTGACCAATCTTTCCTTGAACTATTCACTATTTTCTCAAGAATTATTTTCAGCTCTCTATTTGAGATCTCCACTTGACCACTAGTTTGTGGATGGTAGGGTGTTGCAACCTTATGCTTTACTCCATATTTTTGTAATAATCTTTCAAATTGATGGTTGCAAAAATGAGAACCTCCATCACTTATAATGGCACGTGGAGTTCCAAATCTTGTAAAAATGAACTTTTTAAGGAATTTAATCACAACTCTAACATCATTAGTTGGAGATGGTATAGCTTCAACCCATTTGCTCACATAATCTACTCCAACTAAAATATATTTGTGTCCAAAGGACGATGGAAAATGTCCCATGAAATCAATGCCCCACACATCAAATAGTTCCACTTCCATTATATTTTGGAGGGGCATTTCATCTTTCTTCGAGATATTACCCATCCTTTGACACCTATCACATGCATTTACAAACTTTACATCTTTAAACATATGTGGCCAAAAGAATCCTGCTTGAAGAACTTTTTCTGCAGTCTTTATCACACTCATATAACCCCCATAAAGTGAAGAATGACAATCTTTAATAACATTCCCTATCTCCTTATCAACTAAACATCTTCTAATCAACCCATCTCCATATCTCTTGAACAAAAATGGCTCTTCCCAATCATAATCCTTTACATCAAAAAGAAATTTCTTCTTTTGCTGCCATGTTAAGTCAGGTGGAAGGATTCCACACACTAGATAGTTCACGAAATCTGCATACTAAGGGGTTTTTGCATTCATGATTACTAACAGTTGCTCATCAGGAAAATAATCATCTATTGGGGGCTCTTTTCCCAAATTATCTCCTTGTTCTTGCCTCAATCTAGACAGATGATCTGCTACCACATTTTCTACTCCTTTCTTGTTTTTAATTTCCAGGTCAAACTCTTGAAGGAGTAGCACCCACCTTATCAATCTAGGTTTAGCCTCTTTTTTCTGAAGGAGATACTTGATAGCTGCATGATCCGTGTACACTATTACCTTAGGCCCCACAAGATAGGACCTGAATTTGTCTACTGCAAATACCACTGCCAAAAACTCTTTCTCTGTAGTAGAGTAATTTATTTGAGCATCATCTAAGGTTCTACTTGCATAGTATATTGCATACACTTTCTTAACTCTCCTTTGTCCCAAAACAGCCCCAATGGCATAATCGCTAGCATCGCACATTAACTCAAAAGGTAATGACCAATCGAGAGGCTGCATAATAGGAGCAGATATCAAAGCTTCCTTTATCCTGCAAAAAGCGTTCATACAATTAGTATCAAAATGGAATTCTACATCTTTACTCAATAAATTGGTAAGAGGCTTAGAAATCTTAGAGAAATCCTTAATGAATCTCCTGTAAAATCCAGCATGCCCCAAGAAACTCCTCACTCCCTTCACGGATGTTGGGGGTGGCATTTTCTCAATAATTTCTACCTTTGCTTTATCCACCTCAATACCCCTATTTGACACAAGATGTCCCAAAACAATTCCTTCTTGTACCATAAAATGGCACTTTTCCCAATTCAAAACTAAATTGAACTCTTCACATCTCTACAAAACCTTAGACAAGTTAGATAAGCATTCATCGAAAGATTTGCCATACACAGAAAAATCATCCATGAACACTTCCATAATACCCTTAATCATGTCAGAAAATATGGACATCATACATCTTTGAAATGTAGCAGGGGCATTACATAGTCCAAATGGCATCCTTCGATATGCAAAGGTACCATAAGGACATGTGAAGGTAGTTTTATCCTGATCATCTGGGTGAATAGGGATCTAAAAGAACCCTGAATAGCCATCCAAATAGCAAAAATAAGAATGATGAGCTAGTCTCTCAAGCATTTGATCTATAAATGGTAATGGAAAATGGTCCTTTCTAGTTGCATTATTCAATTTCCTATAATCTATACACATTCTCCATCCAGTTACAGTCCTTGTAGGTATTAGTTCATCATTTTCATTTTTCACTATTGTGATGCCCCCTTTCTTGGGTACAACATGAACTGGATTACCCAATTGCTGTCAGAAACAGGGTAAATGATACCTGCATCAAGCAATTTCAAGATTTCCTTTTTCACAACCTCTTTCATATTTGGATTCAATCTCCTCTGTGACACTCGAGAGGCTTTATGATTATTTTCCAACAAAATTCTATGCATGCACACAGAAGGATGTATTCCTTTAATATCATCAATGGTTTAACCAATTATCCTTCTATGCTTTCTAAGAACTCTTAATAATTTTTCAACTTCACAATCATTCAATTTAGCACTAACAATTACAGGATATGTAGAATTTTGACCTAGAAAAGTATACCTAAGATTTGTTGGAAGAGGTTTCAACTCTACCTTTGGTGCTTCACTTTTTTCAAACTTTGATGATGAAGTTGTATCTTGCTTCAAATCCCCAATCTTTTCAATATCAGCCATAGGCAAAGGTGGATTTCCTTCCAAGATTGTAGCATATTCTACAGCTTCTTCAATCTCATCCCCTTTGTTGGTGTTATGAACCAAACAAGCTTCTAAGGGATCTTTAGGATGTTGCTTTTTAAGCACTTCTTTGACCTCTTCATTTATCACATCAATTCTCAAGCATGAATTTGAATCATCTTTCTTTTTCATTGCTTGAAACAAATTAAATTCAACTTTCTCTTCCCCAACTTCTAATGTAAGCCTCCCATTTTTTACATCAATCACAGCTCCAGCAGTAACAAGGAAAGGTCTACCAAGAATAATAGGAATGTGTACATCCTCCTCCATCTCCAGTACCACAAAATCCACTGGTATGAAAAATTTTCCAACTTTCAGAGGAACATTCTCAATTACCCCAATCTGAAATTTAATAGACCTATCTGCTAACTGTAGTGAGATGGTAGTAGGCTTCATTTCTCCAATCTTCACTTTCTCATAGATAGACAATGGCATTAGACTAACACTGGCTCCAAGATCACATAAAGCCTTATCTATACTGATATCCCCAATGTGACATGGTATGGAAAAACTTCCAGGATCTTTCAGTTTGGGTGGAAGCTTATTTTGCAAAATAGCACTGCTTTCTTCCGTGAGAGCTACGATCTCAAATTCCTCCAATTTCTTCTTGTTAGAAAAAAATCTCCTTCAAAAATTTAGCATATGAAGGCATTTGTGCTAAGGCATCAGTGAAAGGAATAGTCACATGCAAAGACTTCAATACTTCCAAAAACTTCCCAAATTGTTTATCCAATTTCGCTTTCTGGAACCTTTGTGGGAATGGTAAAGGCGGCATGTAGGCTTTAGGTGCAATATATTTAGGTTCTTCCTCTTTGCTCTCCCTCTCTTTACTTCCTTTTTCTTCCTCTGAATTTTCTTTCTCAGCTTCAATTCTAACTTCAGCTTCAGTCTGTTCATCTCCTTCTCTGTTTTTCTCTTCTTCAATTTTCTCTTCAATCTTTTTATCTCCATTCTCCAATATTTTTCCACTCCTCAATGTAATAGCCTTGCAATGCTCCCTTGAATTTTCTGGCTGGCTAGGGAGCTTCCCAAATGCTTTGTTATTTGAAGAGCTAGCTTGTTGAGCTATTTGATTCTCTAACATCTTGTTGTGTGTTGCCATTTGATCCCCTTTAGATGCTAATTGAGAAATCATTTCTTATTGACTTTGATGGCTCACAAGTAGAGTCTCAATCATAGCTTCTAATCTAGCTGTCTTGTCTGGTTGTGCTTATTGTGGTAGAGGTAGAGCAGGTGCATTTTGAGGTTTAGAAATTCCAGGAGGAGGACCTCTATTCTGCTGAAAATTCTGATGTTGTTGATACCCAGAAGGTTGCTGAAAATTTTGATTTTGCCCTTGTCTACCTCCCCAAGAGAAATTGGGGTAGTTTCTCCATGCTGGATCATACGTTGCAGAAAATGAGTTGCCACCTGGTCTTTGCTTGTAGTTCCCCACATAATCCACTTGCTCACTTGAAAAATCTTGATTAAGTGCAGAAAAATCTGCTGCACAATTAACATTTGCAGCTCCAACTTCTACTGAATTACTAGAACCTCCAGCTGAAGAATCTACTTTCATGCTTAGCTTGTCCATCTTCCTTGTCAAAGCATCAAACTTAGCATTAATCATATTCATGGCATCAAGCTCAAACATACCAGCTGATTTCTTGATCTCATTCCTCTCACAACTCCATTGGTAGTTGTTATAAGCAATTTTATCAAGAGCAGAAAAAGCTTCATCTTCAGATTTCTCCATGAGATCACCTCCAGAAGATGCATCAATTGTACTTCTAATAGCTAGTGAAACTCCATTGTAAAAGTGTTGAACAAGCATCCACTTAGGAATCCCATGATGTGGACATCTCCTTTGCAAATCCTTATACCTCTCCCATGCTTCATACAGGCTCTCATCATCTCTAGGTTTGAAAGAAGTCAGCTCATTTCTCAACTTAGCTGTCTTGCTTGGTGGAAAATATTGAGCTAAAAATGCTTGAGAAAGTTCATCCCATGTTGTGATAGAACCCGGTGGCAAAGAATGTAACCACTCTCTAGCTCGGTCCTTTAGAGAAAAAGGAAATAATCTGAGTTGAATTGCATCATCAGAAACTCCATTTATCTTCAACATATCACTGATCTCAAGAAAGTGTGCTAGATGCACATGTGGACTTTCACCTGGATTTCCTCCAAATTGTTATTGTTGTACCATCTGATAGAGTGCAGGCTTCAGTTCAAAATTATTAGCTTCTACTCTTGGTCTTGTGATACTTGGCATGAAATCCCCAATGTTAGGATAGGCATGATCCTTCACAGAGCGGTTGTTATTGTTGTTGGCCATTTCTTCTTGTAATTGCTCTTGCTCTTGTGCTCTTTCTTGTTGTTGTTGAGCTTTAATTTCAGCTTTTCTCCTCTTAGATTCTGTTCTTAAAGCTTTTGCTGTCTTTTCTATTTCTGGATCAAAGAATAAATTGATTTCTTCACTTTTTGTCCTTCTCATAAAATAAAGTACCTAAAAAACAAAATAAACAAATTCTCAAAGTAAAATGGTAAAAAGAAAATAAAATAAAATGCCCAAATTAACTAAACAAACAATTGTTCAATATCAAACAAAAATCAAATCCCCCGCAACGGCGCCAAAAACTTGATGTGGCGAATCCGCAAGTATACGGGTCGTCTCAAGTAATAAAGTAATGAATCAAGTATCGTTCCCACAAGGATTTGCTGTTTGATTACCAAACTATGAATGAAGCGATTATTTGGGCTAATGATTGATGAATAAATGGTGAATGTAAATAAGCAAGATAAATTGATTAATCTAATTGAAATGGGTAAAGAGCAAACAAATAAATTCTAAATCTAGATTGCAATTAAACTAAATTAATAATGGATAATTCAAATCAAAGTCTAATTATGTTAAAAGTGATTCCAGAGTTGGGGTTTTATGCATAAATTAATTGGGATTTGTCCTGGGCATTCCAATTTATAGGGAAAAATAGAGTTTGAAGGTGATTAATTCTAAATTCCTTTGATATCTTTTTCAAGCAAACCAAAGTGTGTTCTAAAATAACCAAACCTACTTTCGTATGTTATTTGATTACTTTAAAACCCATTAAGTTTTGTAACCAATCATTAATTCCTCTTAAAATCCTAGTTTATTTCTAAATCTATGTGATTTTAAGTTCCAATCCTTGATTATCTATCAATGACTTTCACCTTTCGGTCCTTCAATCAAAGATTAACACAATACCCAATGGGTACCAACATTAGGTAAGTAAATCAAGCACACAAGGAATGAATCAAAACTCGTATTTATGTAAAATAAGGAAATACCCAATCTAAATCCACAAATTAATATAAAAACATATTTTCCAACTCTGAAATCTAAAGAGTTCACTCACTCATGATGGTATTTACAAGAAAGATTGATGGAAAAGTAAAGAAAAACATGATAAGAGGACTAAAATAGAAAAACCCAGGTAGAAGATCCCAAAACTTTGGTTTCTGGAGCCCCAAAAATGGTTGCAGCAGCTCCTCCCCAAAAGAAATGGCGTCTCCTCCTCTCTCTCTATTAAATTTTCTTTCCTTTTTGTTTTTGCTTGTTTTCCTCTTGTGGCAAAAATTAGGAAATGATGAATTTATATGGTCCTAAAAAGTTGCCCTAAAAGTAAATAAGAGCCAAGAGTGGATAGAAAATGAGGTGTAAAATTATCCAAGTCAGCAGCATTATTCACGTTCTGGGCAGTCTGCTTAGGGTTCGGCTTAACCCTAAGCAGCTTCTTAGCAAATTTCAGTCTCTGGTCGCACTGTCTGCTTAAGGTTAAGTGAACCCTCAGCAAATCTCGGCAGACTTAGAGTAAAATAGACTTTTCTGCTCATGCTTGACTTGTGCTGCACCTTAAGCACTGCTGCTTTACCCTACGCAAGATCGTAAGCAAAGTCTCAAGCAAATTTCGGCTAACTTGCTCTTTCAAGGCTTGATTCAAAAACTTGATGTGGCGAATCCGCAAGTATACGGGTCTTCTCAAGTAATAAAGTGATGAATCAAGTATCGTTCCTACGAGGATTTGCTGTTTGATTACCAAACTATGAATGAAGCAATTATTTGGGCTAATGATTGATGAATAAATGGTGAATGTAAATAAGCAAGATAAATTGATTAATCTAATTGAAATGGGTAAAGAGCAAATAAATAAATTCTAAATCTAGATGGCAATTAAACTAAATTAATAAGGGGTAATTCAAATCAAAGTCTAATTATGTTAAAAGTGATTCCAGAGTTGGGGTTTTATGCATAAATTAATTGAGATTTGTCTTGGGCATTCCAATTTATAGGGAAAAATAGAGTTTGAAGGTGATTAATTCTAAATTCCCTTGATATCTTTTTCAAGCAAACCAAAGTGTGTTTTAAAATAACCAAACCTACTTTCGTATGTTATTTGATTACTTTAAAACCCATTAAGTTTTGTAACCAATCATTAATTCCTCTTAAAATCCTAGTTTATTTCTAAATCTAGGTGATTTTAAGTTCCAATCCTTGATTATCTATCAATGACTTTCACCTTTTGGTCCTTCAATCAAAGATTAACACAATACCCAATGGGTACCAACATTAGGTAAGTAAATCAAGCACACAAAGAAGGAATCAAAACTCATATTTATGTAAAATAAGGAAATACCCAATCCAAATCCACAAATTAATTTAAAACATATTTCCCAACTCTGAAATCTAAAGAGTTTACTCACTCATGATGGTATTTACAAGAAAGATTGATGGAAAAGTAAAGAAAAACATGATGAGAGGACTAAAATAGAAAAACCCAGGTAGAAGATCCCAAAACTCTTGTTTCTAGAGCCCCAAAAATGGTTGCAGCAGCTCCTCCCCAAAAGAAATGGTGTCTCCTCCTCTCTCTCTATTAAATTTTCTTTCCTTTTTGTTTTTGCTTGTTTTCCTCTTGTGGCAAAAATTAGGAAATGATGAATTTATATTGTCCCAAAAAGTTGCCCTAAAAGTAAATAAGAGCCAAGGAGTGGATAGGAAATGAGGTGTAAAATTATCTAAGTCAGCAGCATTATTCACGTTCTGGGCAGTCTACTTAGGGTTCGGCTTAACCCTAAGCAGCTTCTTAGCAAATTTCAGCCTCTGGTCGCACTGTCTGCTTAAGGTTAAGTAGACTCTCAGCAAATCTCGGCAGACTTAGAGTAAAATAGACTTTTCTGCTCATGCTTGACTTGTGCTGCACCTTAAGCACTGCTGCTTTACCCTAAGCAGGATCTTAAGCAAAGTCTCAAGCAAATTTCGGCTAACTTGCTCTTTCAAGGCTTGATTTCTTCAACTTTCCTCTATACTTAAAGAACTCCAAATTTCTTCAAATCACTTCCTAATGCACTCATTGATCTTCAATTTGCCACAAAATCCTATCAAAAATAACAAAATTACAAAAATCAAATATAAAGTATCTAAAATTAACAAATAAGCTAAAATAAAGCTAAAAACATAAAATATACTAAAATATAAGGGCAAAATGGATGTAAAACTACCCTAAAATGCCTATATGAAATGAGTATAACAAAAATCAAGAAGATTGATTACGTGAAAATTTTTTGAAGAAAGAAGCAAGTTACACCCAAGATGAAGATTAGAAAGATTGATGATTTGAAGGGTTCAAGTTTAAGCATAGAGATGTAATGATTGAAGGCACCTAAGAATTTGATGTATGCAATGGTTGATGGATTTTGAGTCAAGGTGGAGATTGTTAGAATTATGACTCAAAATCCTAGTAAGATTTGAAGAGACCTTTTCCTAATTTGAGTAGGAGAAATATTTCTCAATATGATAGAGGAATATTGCCTATATAAAGTAAAACTCTTATTTTAGTGTTATTTCTAAATTCAGTGGGACTCCTAATCAGATCAGGATTGAGGGAATTAACACTATAAATAGGAGAATGGTGGAAAGGATTATTTAGCTTTCAGCTCATAGAGTGAGATTGTTGCCCATTATAGAGAGGGGCCTTGCCAATTGCTGAGGATTTGGTTCTGCCCATTGATGAAGGTCAATTGCCCATTGCAGTGGAGAGAGGCTTCGGCCTAAGGTAGAGTAAAGACATAGAATTCAAGAGGAAGTGATTTTTGTCCATTGGTAAGAGAGCTCTTGCCCATATAATTGAAGGCACCCTTTGTGGTGTAGTGTTATAATAGTAAATATATTAGGTTATGTCTAGAGGAAACTGAGAGGAACTAACTAATATATTTACTATGAACAGTTTGATATTGTATGGATTCTCTTGGCTGTAATTGGGTTGATGAGTAGTATAGCTATGAGCTTGTAATGATGATTTATTTATTATTGATAGTGGAAGATAGCATGCCTGAAGATGTAGCCCTATGTTGAGAGGGTGAACCACGTAAATATTAGTGTTTTGTGTGTTTGTTTTATTTCTTTGCAGTTTACACGCTTCCGCAGTGCACAATACTATATTTTTTAATTTTTACTAATTATATTCCACCATCATTGAATTCGTATATTAATTACATAATGAATTTATCACGTCACGCCAACAATAAGATATAATTAGAAAAGGCTCAAAACTATATGATTTAAATGGTAACTTAATTAGTATATAGTATAATTAAAAAAATTGAAAATACAGTTTTTTATTTTTTCTTTACAATTATTAAATTTTAAAATATATAATTAATAAATGATATATATTTTATATAAATTATTAACTAAAATATGAAAATTTAAATGGATTCAAGTATTTTTCAGGTAATATAATCGAGTGAAATCAGAAATCTAAGTTGGGAGGACAAAACTCAGCACGTTCAAACACAAAATATTGATACATCAAATCTTCCATCTATCTATACATAGCTCAATAAAATTCTAATACTATAAATGAAATTATCAATTAATTCTATTGAATTACGGGTCATTTAAGTATATTTCAATTAGGATAATCTTCTATTCCATTTTGCACCTTATACATCCACCCCAATATTTTCTTTTTCTAATATGTAATTCTTTCTTGGAATAAGCCTTTCCTGTCATTTCTTATAATTTAGAGCCTGTTTGGTTTAACTGTTGAATACAGCTGATAACTGTTAGTTGATAGCCGATAATTGATAGTTGATGATAGCTGATTTATGTTAAGTGTTTGGTAATACTATATTTAGCTGTTACTATTTATATGCGAAATGACTAATAAAGGTATATACTATGTAATTTATTTTATTATTAAAATAAATATAAAATTATAAATTTATTATATTATATTATTTATTTTATTATTAAATTAAATATATAATTATTGAATTAATATATTTTATCATTTATTATATTATTAAAATAAATATATAATTATTAATCTATTATCTTATATCATTTATTTTATTATTGAAATAAGAAAATAATTAAATTTTTTTAAAAAATAATTAAATAACTTTAAAAATATAAATAAAATAATAAAGTAATTATTATTGTTGATAAAGAAAAAACTTATAATTAATTTTAAATTTTTAGATGTAAATAAATATTTTATATTTTGTTATTAATAAAAAAATATTTTAATAAAATTGAAATGCATTAATTAAAATATTAAAATTATAAATGAAAAAGATAAAAGTATTAATCATATTAATTTTTGAGTTAAATAAAAAAGGATAATATAGTCAAAATAAAAAATAAAATCAAATCAGCTATCAATCGATGCGAAACAGCTCTAAAAATAGAGCTGATATAAAATGCAGCTAATATGTAGCATATCAGTTACCTATTAGTTATCAGCTTTATTTTTTTAAGCCTACCAAAAACCCTAGTTCACCTATTGAGGTGTCTATCAGCTATCAGTTATATCCAACAGGTGAACTAAACACCCCCTTAGTTAGGAGTGAGCAAATTTCGGTTCAAACCGAAAAACTGAACCGAACCGAATCAATTTGGTTCAATCGGTTTGGTTTTAAAATTTAATCAGTTTGATTCGATTTTATATTATAAAAATTTCAATTATTTTGGTTCGGTTCAGTTTTGAAGAAAAAAATCAGTGAACTGAACCGAATAATAATTTTATATATTTAAATCGAACCAAATCGATTTTTGAATTGATTTATTTTTATGGGGAATTTATGAATTATATTTAATTATATATATATATATATATAAATTATTTAATTTCATTGATGAATGATTATTAGGTTCAAACCAAATTCAAAACTAGACTAAAAAACCTGAAAATCAAGTCTAAATTAAAAATTAATAAAAATCAAAGCCGATCTGTATGAACCGAACCGAACCGAAATAGAATGGTTCGGTTCAATTTGATTTTTCATCCATTTCTGTTCCATTCAGTTTCTAAAATATGTAATTCAGTTTTTATAATTTAATTCGGTTTGGTTCATTTCAATTCGGTTTGAACCGAATACTCACCCTACCCTTAGTCACCTTCTTCGAAATCATCACCCTTCACACGCCATAAAAGTCGTCTTCCTTCTTTTTTTTTTTTTTTTTTTTTTTCAACTTCCATATCCATTATAGAATTATTGATAATGGTTTAGTACATGTTATTTCAACAAAGGATCATTACTCATTAGTACCGACAAAATCACTAAATCAGCAAAAATAATGAAAAATCATTTCTAGGTTTCGCTTAAAATTAGATAATATACACAACAACAACAATTAATTAATTAGTTTTAACTTAATTAATATTAAAAAAAATCAAAAATCATAATCATAAACTATATAAATCAATATGACACATCAAAATCAAATTAACCACCTCTTAATATAAATAGAAAAATATAATATTCAACCATAATTTTCTATCAAACCTATTTAATGATATTTTAATAATCAAAACATTAAAAGAAAATGATTAATTTTTATTTATTTGTGGTATTTATTTTCTTTATATTTTATGATTCATTTTACAAACATTTCTTAGTGCATTTTAAATAGATTAAATATAAATAAAAGAAATGTTATATTGCTATATTTTCATTTACTTAAATAATATACCAATAATGATTATCCCTACACATTTCTGATTGAAATTCACCCGAAATTTCACAGTTTCAAAGTTGATCGATTACATGTAAAATATATACATATATATACGTCTTTGACACTTTGAAAAATTCTATGCACGAACAAAGAAAAATCTTAAAGATCACCCCTGAAAAATGGATCACTTAAGAATGGGTTGGAGAAGGTTCCTCCTCCATTGGGGAAGAGTGAGGAGACAGATAAGGCCAAGAGCAAACCCCCAAGCGTATCTGTCATTTACCAAAGAAGTTATCTCATCTTTAGCAGGTAGTTCCTCCCCACCTCGAAAGAAGGTTGCAAATAATCCCCACGCCAGACACAGCACACTTCCACTCAGACCACCAATGCCCAGCAAGAGGGATGTTGCAAAAGAAAGCAATGTGGCTGTGCTTCTTCCAAACATAGCTTGTGCTATGCGACCTCCTTCGAGTCTTCCACAGGGTAACAAATTCAATGAAGTCACAACCATTCCTGCAGACGCATAGTATTGTCAGGAGTCAAGATCTCAAACATGGGACACCATCTTCTGTAAAAATATAGAACCAGAACAACCAAACCAAAACAACATACTTCAAGTTGGTCTCGCTGTCCCAGGCTGCTAGCCAAACTCATAAACCAGCTCACAACCCAACATAACCAATCAGCAAATGTATAAGTGTATGCTAAATTAATGTTACTGATCATAACATGATAATTATAATGGCAAACATGACAGTTAATAAATGTAGAATTTGTGGAAAAAAAAAATCGAATGGTCCATCATTCTTCAGTTTCATTTGCCAACTTGATCTATTGCTATAGTGCACAAAGTGTGTATCAGTCAAGAGAGGTGCTTATAAAGCTTCTGCTTCTTATTATTTTTTGTAATAGGACCTCAAGCATAGTCCTAATGTAAAAGTTCAAAACAAGATGATTAACAGCAAGTGTACAAGTCAGTTTACACCAGGTTTGCAGGGCTACAGATAACTGATGTACAAGAAGGATTTGCATCCTTCACTATAATCTTTTATCAGGAAACTTTTACCAGTACCATGTGACTGAACATATCCTAAATCTTTAGCATTCTTCATGGCCATATTAAGTATTGACACTCACTTATCAGAAGGTGAAAAAAAAGAAAGTACAAAATTGCTTAACTAATTTGTTTCTTTGCTCGGTAAGTTGTCTCATCTCATATCCAACCAGAAAGTATTGCATACATAACAGAGATCCAAAAGATCAAGGACTCACCTGAAAGTCCAGCAAAAGCAAGGGGATCAACAGGAACCCCCACACCCTCCACTGCATAAGGCAATACATTTCCAAGGTCATCTGTATAAGGTCCAATAACATATTGGATGAAAGAAGGTAAGGGATTGTTGTAGAAGAATTGTGGCCTTATATACTTGCAAGATAAAAAAAATAAAAAAATAAAAAAAAAAAAAAAAAAAAAAAAAGTTAAGCATTAAACTAATCAAATCAATCAAGGAGGTTTTTACAATGATATGCATAGGCACACTACTCTAGCCCCATGATAAAGATAAATGGACATCTGGCAATTCAACTGTGTTCCATTTTGCTGGATTTGGGAATACACCAATCTAACACATGTACAGATGTACACACAACGTTGCACAGCATAAATTCCAGAATAGCATAACAAATGGTTGATTCTACCATTCACAAAAATAAAGTGCAAACTTATTAACTATTATCCAAACAGTGTTTGTAATAAGGGAACAATCTCATATGAAATTCTTGCTGAACATGCTGTTCATTATTTCAGGGTGTTCTTGTGACACAGCTTGGCCCATTGTTATACATGGGTTATCCCTTTTGTGGTGGCAACTGGCAAGCAGGTCCCGTGGCAGGGTGACAAAGATACTTAAAGCAGAATTGTGGGTTCAAATGCTGCTATGACCACCCTTAATCTAATCTGCCACTTATGACTGTTGAGCTAAATGATTGTTAGTATTTTCCTGCCAGCCTTGTCATCTGTCTGTACCATTCCCACCAAACTAGTCAATTATACCACAGAAGTCTTCTGTATCTTCCTCTCATATTCAACATACCCTGGAAACTTCAACTCAAAGCTATGCCTCTCCATTCCAACTTGGATTTAACGTTTTCTTTGGTTTTACTCTTGCGTTTAGCTTCATAAAACTGGAGCTAATAGCCCAATACCCATTGAAGGCCGCATTGTAAGTTGAAAGAAAATAGAACTATAGAAAGGCTAGTTTTACTCTGCAATTATATATTGGCAGTTCTGATATTTGAGAATAGCAAAAGCTGAAGACATTTCAGAATGGTAATATCAATTGCCAAAGGACCACTAACGTTTTCACTACTAACTGTAACGGATCAAGAATCATCACAGTTCCTATTAGTGTAGGAACAAGCAAAATCTAAAAATAAAACAAATAACTGATCCCATGTACATAATTACCAGATGAAAACGAATTCATCCCTAAAATTATCACTGTAAACAGCCAGCAATCAAAAACTAGCAGAAATGCAAAGTTGAAGATATAAGGTAGAGTATATTACCTCAAGAAATGCCTTCAAAACCACAAAAGTGCAAGCATTAGGACCCCATTTACGGAAAACCCAAACTATAATCAACAAAGATACAAATTAAAAGACGCCCAGAAACAAAACTCACTATTCAAAAATTAAACCATCTAAATTACCAATTTGGTGGAGATGGACGCAGGCAAGACCGATCGCAACGCCTTCCTGGCTCGTTTAGATACCTTCTTGAAAACATTTTGAATGAACCTAACCAACAGATCCAAACTCCTATCTTCATCTTCATCCTCATCTTCATCATCATCAACCAAAAATTCATTGTTAATCGATCGACTCCAATTCCGAGGATCATCTACGAGATTGCCATTATTACTATTCAATCTAGAAATCCTCCTAGAAGCTTGAGGAAGCAGAAGAAGAAAAGGAGGATGAGCTTTAAGAGAGAGAAAAATCGGATGGTCGATTCGGTACGAGATTGGAAGTGGTGAGTTCTTAGTCGGTGCCGGTGGTGGGGTGTTTCAGAGAAGGAAAAAGGAGATGATAAAGTGACTGTAAATGACATGACTAGGATAAAGAAGCTAGTTCGTGTAGCTGATTTCTGTGACAGTGGCGATCAGACATGAAAGAAGACTCGAAACTTTAGAAATGGGAAAGAGTAGCAGTGAGTTTCTGTGCCGGCGAAGAGATTTTGATTCAGCCGCACGTTGTACGGATGTCCGACACGAACCGTAACTATAAAAATTTTAAATAAATTTCACATAATAAAATTTTTATAACAAAATTACCTTCACAGAACTCATTTTCTTGGCTCTCATCTTTATATCACCGTTCCTTTTACCTCATAAGACCTAATTTTTTTCAAGCTCATTTTTATATTATTTTATCATTTTAAATTATTTAATTTACATAGGTAATAATATATAAAATATGAACATATTATGTATCTTAATAAAAAAAAATAAATATAAAATTATCATGTTAAGTAAAATAAATATAATTATAAATTTATTATTTATTTTATAAGATTAGGATGTCAAAAATATTTTAGAAAATAAATGTATATGAATTTTTAATTTTACATTATGCCATGGAGATGTCACATTAGGCCACAATAAGGTGCAATTGGAATTTAATTAGTAATTTTTTAGTATAGATAGAACTATAAAAAATTTGAAAAGTATAAAGGTTTTTTTTTTATAATTTTCTCACTTTATTTTAATTTATATAAAATTTTAAATTATTTTTAAAATTAAGAATTAATTAATAATTTGATTTGGATTAATTTGATTGGTATGAAAATGTTTTAATATAAAAATTTAATAAAATAGTAGCAAAAAAAAATGAAAACAGAAAGAAAGATACTTAAAATGACATGAAAGGAAATAATTTTGAAAAAATTTATAATCTTTGAATATTGGTACAAAATTAGTATTAAACATAATTAATGGCAAAAAATAATTTATATAACTAATTTTATCTAATTATGAAAAGCTAATTATTATTGTAGTTCTATATATTTTAATTAATTATATATAATTTTTATAGTAAATATTTAAAAAAAAATTATTTTTTAGTCTTTAAACTATGGTAGGAATAACAATATATAAAGTATTGGTGAAAATTATTCTTTTTGAATCAGATAAGTATTTTAAAGACCCAAATTTAGTTATATTGCTTGAATGACATTCGAAACGTTTTAATTTATATATTTTAATTAATACTCTAAATAAAATATAATAATTAGTTTTTTTTATTTTAAAATCTAATGCCTAATTAATTTGTTGTCATCCCTACTTTTATGTCATCCCTACTTTTATGCCTAATTAATTAATGAAAGCGTTTTTGTTAAGAAATACTAATTTATATATTTTATACACATTTTCATAATCGATGTGTAATCTTAAGAGATATTAGAACAGCAATAATAATAATTTTTCACTTACTTAATCTAGAAAATTAAGTAACTATTTTACATGATTTAATTAATTTTAGAAAAAATTGTTTTATATTTAAAATATAAAATAATATTTATTATATTCTTATTTTATTTCATATTAATCCATAAGCAAGCCAAGTTTCCATATTCATCAATTATTATTATTATTATTATTATTATTATTATTAAAAAAAGGACTTCGCCGCCTATTTCACGATTTGCCCATAATGCACGATCTTTTGTTTATTAATTAAATGAGAAAAAAAAATAGTTAAGTTGATGACCAGCTGCTCATAGGACTAGAGAGAAATTTCTTAGGTATTTCTGGGGCATAAAATATTTTAAATGATTCCAGTAGAGTTTACTGGTGCCTATCAACAAGAATAGTTGGTAAGATTTGAAACCTCAATTTAATGATAATATTAGATGAATCTCATATGAGAAAAAGGAAAAGAATATTATTGATTGAGAAGAACCAAAAAAATACTGGAGTCTCTTCAGCCTATACACATATATGTACAACCAGGTAAAGAAGGAATTAAGAAACTGTCTCTAACTAATCCGGCTAACTAATCAAGTACACATAGAGCAGCTAACTAACTGACTAACTAACTTTTGAAGCTTTAGCGCCTAATTCTGTTTTCTAGTCTAATAGCCCCTTGCAAGCTGGGGAGTATATGTTCTTCATGCCCAGCTTGGCAGTAAGCTTTTGAAAAGAAGCTACAGGAAGCAACTTTGTGCAAATATCTGCTAGCTAAGTTATGGAAGAAAAAGGAAGCAATTTGATGAGACTAGAATGAACCTTATCACTTACCAGATAGAAATATATCTCAATATGCTTAGTACATTCATGGAAGGTGGGATTAGCAGCAATCTGGAGAGCTGATTTATTATCACAGAAAAGAAGTGCTGGGTTTGAGTGAGGAACATGGAAATCTTTGAGCAAGTAACATAACCACTGTAACTCACAAGTTGTTGAAGCTAGTGCTCGATACTCTTCTTCTAAAGAGGATCGAGATACTGTTGATTGCTTCTTAGCTCTCCAACATATAAATGACCCTCCAAGAAAAATACAATAACCAGTTATAGATTTGTGAGAATCCACACATCCTGCCCAATCCGAATTAGAAAAAGCTTTCAATTGCCAATTTGATGATGCTAGGAAGAAAATTGCTGCTTCTGGTGACCCTTTAATGTACCTTAGAACTCTATGTGCTACTTGCAAGTGCTGCGAGGTAGGTTTGTCCATAAACTAACTTACTTGTTGTGTGGCAAAAGAAAGATCCGGCCTTGTAGAAGTGAGATACAAAAGCCTGCCAACAAGTCTTCCATACTGTTGAATGTCAATGAGAGGATCACCTGCTGATTGACTAAGTTTCAACTTGCTGTCCATTGGTGAAAGAACCGGTTTGGAATCTAAGAAGCCTGCGTCAGGGAGTATATCAAGGGCATACTTTCTCTCACTTAAAATGATACCAAAAGAAGTTCTAGTCACTTCAAGACCAAGGAAAAATTTTAAATTTTCAAAGTCTTTAATTCTAAATTTATGGTCAAGAAAGGCTTTTACATTAATCTCTACAAGATTAGTGCCAGCTAGGATGACATCATCGACATAAACAAGAAGCACTATAATATCTGCTGAAGTTTTCTTGACAAAAAGAGAGTAATCAGAACTTGATTGATGACACCCCAATGAGAGCAATGCCTAAGTTAGTTTGCTAAACCATTGTCTACTTGCCTGCTTAAGTCCATAGAGTGACTTTTGAAGATGACAGACTTGGTTGGGTTTAGAGCTTGAAAAACTGGGTGGTAGTACCATATACACTTTTTCATGGAGGTCACCATGAAGAAATGCATTAATGACATCGAGTTGTTGTAAAATCCAGTTATTGGCAGAAGCGATTGCAAATAGCGATTTGATTATAGTCATCTTAGCAACTAGACTGAATATATCAAAGTAATCCACACCCTCTTGCTGAGGGTACCCTTTTGCAACTAAATGTGCATTATGCCTTTCAATTGTCTCATTCGCCTTATATTTGATCTTAAAAACCCATTTGTAACCCATTGGAGTTTTACCAGTAGGTAACTCAGTAATATTCCAAGTTTTATTTTCCTCAAGAGCCTGGATTTCAGCCTGCAAAGCCTTTCTCCAACAATCATGTTTTACAGCTTGTTGAAAAGTTTTAGGTCTGTCATGAGCAGTAATAGAGAGAAAAAAATGTTTATGTGCAGGAGAAAGATGAGAATATGAAAATGACAGACTCTAAGAGATAAAGAGTACCTGGTAGATCATTAGTAACAACTGAAACAAAAATAAGATTGCAATGGTAATCTTGCAAGTATGATGGAGGTCTTTTGATTCTTTGAGACTATCTAGAAGGAATATTTTGTGAGGAAGTAGAAGGAAGAGGAGAATGAGAAGCAGAAGAAGAAGGATTTTTGTGAAGTAGCAAAAGGAAAGGCAGGGAAATCATTAAAAATAGGTAAAAAAGAATTTTGAGGAAGAGAAAGTAATGGTGGAATGGTAGTAGAAGTGTGATGGAAAGGAAATATATTTTCATGAAAAATGACATGTCTGGATGTAAAGATGTTTCCATTTTGAATGTCAAGCAACATAAATCGTTTAGTTCTAGGTTTAAATGTCACACCTTACCCCTCTGTAAGGCATAACATGATCCCGTAGAATACCTAATGAACTACCGAACTTCACCTACCGATAACTCATTAGGTACCCTACAAGGGATTTTAAAATAATTTTCTTATTTTTGACAAGTGGTGAGCATTTTCTAGTAAGTACTTAAAACATTTAGTTAAAATTAAAACTAGTTAATATTTTTGGTCCAGTTTAGTTTTCCGCAAATTCTATAAAAAATTTTGACAGAGTTTCCTCTGTATTTTGAGAAAACCGTTCTTCAAATACCTGTAAAAAGCACTTCTAAAAGTTTTTCTCAACCACTACTTCGGTTTCACAATCAAACTCAATCAATTTCACAATCATTTCAATAAATTTCTCAAGTTCAAAATTCAATAGTCCTCAAGGTACAGTCAATCCATTTCATACATTCATATTTCTTTAAAGATAAACAATTTATGTATACATCATACAAAAATTTACATTAAGAAAATCCAAACTAAAGTTTATTACAAATTTTATACAGATTTTGTACAAGCTGCTCAAAACCCATCTTCACATGTCCATACATTTCTGTGCATTACATACATCAAAATAAATATTTACGATCAGGGTATAAATTATACCCGATAGCTTCAAAGCAGAACGATCCTCATTCCTCAAGACTCGGTTCATTGTTCCTCTAGTCTCAGACGACAAAGAATAAAGCTATCACGAGTACTAGGACTCAGTGGTGCACAACATACTAAAATAATCTTTATGCAAAACTTAAATCACATTTATTCAAAATTTTGGCTAAACATGCGCATTAAACACAAAACATAAATCATGAGATTTTAATACGAACCAAGTTCATTTCAAAGTATGAAAACACATTTCATAAAACCCACAGTTAGATCATGCCATTCGAAACAAATAGAATCTCAATAGCCAGAGGCTAAAGAGAAATCACATCACAAGGCTAGCTAGCTCAAATATATGGATATCCATTCACATCCTCTTCTACTGGCACACCTCAACACTTCTCCAGAGAAGGAATCAAAATTCGAAACTAATTACCCCCACTAGTCGTGCTAGTGAGGTGTTCAAATATATGGTCATGATACTGTGATTTCAAAACTTATCTTAACAATTTGTTAAACATTGTCATTTCAAATATACACAATAGCTTCCAACAATTTAAGTCAAAACATCATAACTATTGTCACAAATAAATTCTCAATAATTCAAAGTAAATGTAAAATACATATTTCATTCACTTTATCAACACATTTTAAAGCATAGTGATGTTGTGCACAAACCTCAAACGAGTCGTCCCTTAGCCTCAACTCGGTTCCTCGGGTTCCTTCCCGATATTCTTTTCAACTGAAACACACAGTTTTACAATGTTTCAGTACTAGAACTTAACATAAATCTAAAATAAATTTAGCTTCACAATTACCTAGCTCTAACGTGCTAAATTCGACGTTCTTTAAATTTTGTGTTTCGGGTTACTATTCACTGCACTATTTAAGTCAAATAGTTGACTTTCTAAGACTTAATAGGTATGGTAACTCCAACTTTTGGTCATTAAACTTGTTGGTTTTGGTCATTTTCTCAAAGCTTAGGTCATTTTGGCAAAATTGCCAATTTTCTGTTTTGGTGCTCCGAAGTTGCACTGTTCCATTGGTCGATCTACTGTTGGAATTTGAAAAAACTTCCTTCATAGAAAATGTTCCTTATTGTCTTAAGTGTATTCTCATTTTTGGATCATCTCAATCGGATTTTTGTAGCTCAAGTTATGGCCAAAATAAAATTACTGTTCACGTGCACTGTTCATGCTGAGATTTTGGGTTCTGGCAGATTTTGATCCAACTTTGGTCAGTAATTTGATTAAGTTAAGCTCATAATTTGGTCTAACTTTCTTCATATGAAATGTTCTACTATGTCTTAGGTTTCCATCGGTTCAAGAATCGCCTAAATCGGAGTTTTGTAGAGAGAGTTATAACCCTTCAAACATTACTGCTCAATGAAAATTCTGCAGAGTTGCAGGTTTGGTAATTTAACTTTGCTCAATAATTTGAATGGGTTAATGGCATAATTTGGGGTGGTGTTCTTCATGACAGTTTTAGATCTATGTATTATCTAATTGCTGGTAAAATTTCAGGTCAATTTGACCTTCCTAGCTCGAGCTATGACCAAATGAACAGTTACTGTTCATTTGGTCGATTTAATCTTGATGGCAGCCTGCTCTCATTTCACTTTGGTCAATTGGTTCACCCAGTTTTGGTCAGTTTTTGGTCATGGTTACATAATGAAAATTGTGCTCTTTTATGTCTATTTTCATCTCCAATTGGTGGCATATCAATTGGACTTGTAAAATTTGAGTTTTGGTCCCTCAAAGTGGGTTTGGTCATGCTGCCAGCAGCATGACCATTTGACCCACGAATTTGGTTTTTATTCCAACAATTTCCACACCTTTCCTTTGGTCATTATTGACCATTTTTCAGTTCACAAGTGGTCAAAGATATTATTTATGCATTTCTTCAAAATTTGGTTCACAAACCCTAAGTCCCAAAACCCTAACTTACTAAATTATTGTATTTAACTACATTTATGCATCTCTATCCTACTACCATACTCATACAAACTTACTAACACCTTTAATTCATTCAAAATACACCAAACTTTCCTACATCCATGGCTGGCTGAAATTTCAATTTGTCCTTCCCCATATTTTTATTTCATTTTAACACATTACAAGCTAATTCAACAACTAATGATGCATTAAAAATGGAAAGTAACAAGTTGACATGCTCACCTCTCTTAAATCCTCAAAACCCTATCTTTAGCTCCTCTTTCTTCTTGAAATTCTCTTCTCAAGTTGCAACTACAAGCTTTAATGAAGTTCTTATGAGAGTTATTAAGGTTGGGAAATGAAAAATTAAGCTTAAAGGTAAGCTTAAATGAAAAGCTTTCATGGAGGATCTATGGAAGAGGGGAGGCGGCAAACAAGAGAAGAAGAAGGATTTTTCTAATTTTTTTTCTTTTGTTTCCTTTATTTATTTAGGCTTAGGGAAGACCATAAAAAAATCTAATTTAATAAATATTTAATTAATTCTTTTATGACATCATCTTTGACTTTTCTAACTTCTTTCTTTTCTTTTTCTTTTTTTTTTCTATTTATTTTTTTCTATTAGTTCTTTAATTTAATTCTTGATTCTGAAATTTTCTTTTCTCCATTTTTATTTGACAGTTAGGTCAGGAGTCAGCTCTCGGGGTCAATTGACCAAATTGCCCCTCGCCGGTTCATCCCGGTTTGTAAATAATCCAATATTTCTTCCGGCCCCCTGACCTAATTATTTGACTGACTTAACAGTTCTTTTTCGTGATTTTCTCTTTTCCATTGTGTTCATAAGGGTCTTAAGGACCGCAGCGTCACTTTTTACGGTTCGAAATTTGAGTTTAAAACGACTTCGCAGTCGTTCCCGAGGAGGTCACTCATCGCTGTGACTCTCGGCTCGTTTTACCTCTTATGTTCTATTTTTCTTATTTATAGTTAACTAATTAAACATTACTAATTATTTGTGTTTATGGCTTCTTAAGTTGTCTTAAGTGTGGCTCTAATCTCCTTAATTGTCCGGACCGACACCGGTCACCGGAACAGTGAAATCTACCAGGCTATGCAAACGGGGGTGTTACATTAAAAACTAAGAAAACACATTTTCGAGCCCTTGGATCAAATTTAGTTCTATGAGCTATCAAGGTGGAGGCAAAACAAAGAGATCCAAATGTTTTCAGTTCTGTAAAATCTAGTATTTAAGAATAAAGCATTTCATAGGGAGTTTTGTTATTGAAAAGGGGAGAAGGAAGTCTATTGATGAGGAAAACAACATGAAGAATAGTGTAAGACCAGTACACTTTAGGTAAATTTGATTGAAATAAAAGGGATCTAGCAACATTCATGATATGTTGATGTTTTCTCTTCACAATGCCATTTTGTTGTGGAGTTTCAACACAAGAAGTTTGATGGATAATTCCTTTTGCTGCATAAAAAACTGGCACATTAAATTCAGCACCATTGTCACTTCTTATTATTTTAATTGAGGCAGAAAATTGTGTTTCAACTAAAGAAAAAAAAAGATTTTAAAACTTATCTTGTTTGAGATTTAGATTTTAAAAGAAATATCCACGTATGTCTAATGTAATCATCCATAATTATCAAGAAAATTTATGATTATGAACTGATGGAACAGAGAAAGGACCCTAAAGGTCTACATGTATCAATTCAAATGGTTTATTTGTAATAGAGGTACTAACAACAAATGAGAGTTTCTTTTTGTTTAGCAAAATGACAAATGTCACAATTAGCATTATTTACAGGAGAAAAACTATAAAGATATTGTTGAAGAATTTTGAGTCTTGAATCAAATGGATGTCCAAGTCTATAATGCCAAGGATCAAAGGCAATACAGGAAGAAGCAAAGACTTTGTGAAAATGAAATGAACTTGCAGGATTGTTTAATGTATAGAGGCCTCCTTGCTCTTCAGCTATACCAATTATCTTCCAGTTTGGAAGTTTCTGAATAAAAGATATTTTTTTATGAAAAAATAAGCAACAATCAGAAGAAAAAATTAATTTTGTGACTGAAATGAGATTAAAATGAAAAGGAGGAATATACAAAACATCATATAGAACTAAGTGAGAAGAAAGAATGACAGTACTAGAAATGTTAGTTGTGACTTTAGTACCATTTGGCAAAGTGACAGAAATAAGAGGAATTAATTTTGAAGAACAAAAAAAACTTTAAAGAATGAATTATGTGATCTGTGGCTCCAGTGTCAAGGATCCACTAATCAGAATTACTTTTACAAGGAAAAACAAAATGATTACCTATGTTGGAGTCAAAGGAAGAAACAAGATTGGTTGTATGAATAGGTGTAACACCCCTATATTTGATAGTGCGTTCTACTGTTCTTATGATCATTGTCTGTCCGGACAGCTAGAATGCCTGAAACTACACTTAAATATTAGTGTGGAGACATAAAATAATGAAAAACAATAGACGGAAATACAAGAAAAATAAGAGCAATGAAATGTAACTAAGTTAAATGAGCCAAAAACTGTAGTGAAGGGTGACCGCACTAGGAAGTTGCGGCGAGGACCGTTGATTAGCCCTGGACCACAGGGAACCCTAGAAAATATTTTTAAGACTTAAATAAACATTTATAGAGGTGTAATTGACATTGGAAATGTCAAAGAAAATTTAGCAAGTCAATATAAATAAAAACGAAAATTAAAGAAATCGATGGGTTAAGAAGTTAATCGGTAGCATTGAAAAATTCGAAATACAACCCGAATAGGGCATTTTGATCAGTTGACACTCCAAGTTGCCTTTTAACCTAAATGTCCATGAAAATAAAATAATATTAAACTTTAAAAATGTCATGAAAAATAAGAAATGTGGTACATATTATAAATAGTGGAAGTTGGTGGCATAATTGCAAAATTAAGAAACTTTGGATTATTTAAATAATTAAGCAAGGTTAGTGCTCCACTAACCATGCTTAAGTGGCCATATATAAGCCTTCGTGGACAAAAAATAATCTCATCTTCAACCTCTCACCATTCAGCCAAAACCAATTCTCCATGGAAACTCCATGGCCGGCCACACGCATGAGCTCCACTCCACCATCTTCAAGTCACTATTTCTCCTAGTTGTCTTCATTAAAGTTGATCACCACACCTTGGGCAGCATTTTGGGAGCAAAAAGGGAGAGATTTGAAGAGGTTTGATAAGTTCCACTAGAGGTACATGTCCAATTTTCTTTCATTTCTTTGTTAAAGTTTGTGTTGGTGTTGTGATGAGTGGATTTGTGAAGAAATTTTGAGGTTTTAATGAGTTATTAGAAGGTACTATTTTCTGCAGCCATGGAATCTTAAGGTTAATGAATTATTTCTTCATGTAAATAGTGATTTGAGGTGTTGATTTAAGTGCTTAAATGTATAGGAGTTGATTTACCATGTATATAGTTTGAATTGTTAGTTTATGAATTGAAAATGAAAGTTTAATGTATATGTGTAACTTGGGCAGCATTATGGTGAAGTTGGAAGTGTGTAATTTCATGAATGGTTTGTTAAATTATGGTATTGAAGGTGGCAGAATCTGTATATAATTTACTAGTGAAGTTATATGTAATATTGGGAGTGTTTACATGTATATATTGTTGTAAATGCACTTTGTAATTTAGGACTATATTTGGTGTATTATGATTTAGGACTATAATTGGTGTATTAAAAGTCATTGTATTCTGCCCAAAGTGACTATAATGTAAAGTGATGAATGGTTGTGGTATGATACAAATGCATAATAAGGTTTGGGAAGTGAAGTTATAGCTAGTTGAATGTGTGATTGGTTGGTGCTTCAGAAATGTGTTAAGGGCAGTATGTATTTTAAGCTATAAATGGAATTGTGTGACTCCAATTGGCATGAGGCCAATTGAAGGTGAAACTAGGCATAAAATGTGCCAACTTTCATGTTGAAAGCCTACCAAAATTCTGTCCAGAAAGTGACACTAAAACTGATCTAATCCAGAATTACAAACTAGGTAACCCAGAAATTGACCATTTGAACAGCAGTCAGTCTTTTGGCCATAACTCACTCAAAATAGGTCCAAATGACCTGAAATTTATACCGTTGGAAATCTTAGACATAGGGCTACATCTTTTGTAGAGATCACAAAACCCAGAAATGACCATAAGCAAGTCAAAATGCTTGCAAAAATTTGGGTATAAAACCTACCAGAATTAGAAGTGACCTAAAAATGACCTAAGTTTGCCATTTTAGTGCAACCTGTCCAGCATTGGTAAAATGACCATAACTTGGTCTAGTAAACTCCAAATGACCTAAAATTTGTAGCAAAAGTTCAATAAGACATAGACCTACAAGTTTATAATTCTAACCAGAACCCAAAAACTAAGAAAACTAGGTCATCCGGCTAGGTCAAAATAGCATACCAAAATCCGATAAATTGCAATAAAATGCAATACACTTGAAAATGAAATTGGAAACATATACCAATACTAAAGGACTATAAAATGTGACATATTGGTAACATTAAAATTAATTCACCTAGTGTGTATTAAAGGTCAACATTATAGGTTGACTAATGAAAGTAATAGTATTAATAAAATTTAATTATTGAACCTTATTATTAGAAACAATTTAAATGAGTAATGAAACACTTTAAATTGTGTGTTTCAGTTAGCAAAGACTCAGAGAAGGGGAAAGAACCACTGAGTCAAGGCCAAGAGGCTACTCATCAGAAGTTTGTGTACAACAGTTATTTCTTTTGAATTTTCAATTGAAATAAATTATGACAATTTGTATGTTATTTCTTAAATTGTGAAAAATTTATTTGAATGAAATTTGATGGATACTTATTGCTTGAAAATATTGCAAATGGTTTGAAATCACAGCTATTATGTATATTGATTAAATTCCTCGCTAGCTTGTCTAGTGGGATGAATTGGCTTTGAATTCCCTCTCTGGCTGAAGTGTTGAGGTGTGTGCCAGTTGAGGATGAATAGGATGAGTACTCATATAATTGCTAGCTAGCTATGTTATTCCTCATTAGCCATTGGCTTTTGGGATGAATTGGACTTTGGAATTATGATTAAGCTGTGTGTGTGATTTATTGGTATTTATTGAAATATTGTGAAATGGAATTTAATTCTTAATGACATTCTCTGTCTTTTGAATTTAACTATGATTTTAAGTATCCACAGTTTATGTGATTTATTATTTATGGTTTTAAATTGTATTTTCTTAATGTTGTGCACCACTGAGACATTGGCTCAGTGATAGCTTTTTTATTGCTGTCGCAGGTAGATAGATAGATAAAGCAGCATAGTAGGCTGCTTGTGCTACATTTTTGGGATTCTATCGGGTATATTGAGTATACCACCTTTTGTAATTTTTGTTGTGATGTATGTGAACTGTATGTATATATTGTACTTGGTCTTGAGCAGTTGTAAACTAAAGTTGTAAAATAAAGTTATAAATTATTTTGGCCTGTCAAAATATTGTATTACAATTCTCTTATTTTAGTTTTTGAAATACTCATTTATTTTGCACTTTATCTTTGAAATTGCTGAAAATGATATTGAATTGAGTTTAAACTGTGTTGAGGACACTGATTTGAGTTGAACCATATTGGAGTTTGGAATTGAACAAATATATTGGAAGTACTTTTTGCAGGTTTTTGAAGAACTGTTTTGCTCTAAATACAGACGGCACTCTACCGAAATTTTTACATAAATTATTGATACTTTAGATTTGTTATTTGATTTCACTTCAATTAAAAAAAATTTTTTTAACACCTGTCAAAAGTGCTCACTACTGTAAAAAGAAATAAGAAAAGGTTTAAAATCCCTTATAGTGTATTTAATGAGTTATCAGTAGACGAAGTTTGGTAATTCATTAGGTATACTACGGGGTCATGTTATGCCTTACGGAGGGGTAAGGTGTGACAACAAGAGGATACTGAACTGAGTTAGAAGTAGTAGATGAATTAATTTGTGAAGCCTGAAGTAGGGCTAGCAAACCTTGGTATTGATCTTGAATGAAACCAAAACTAGGAATATTACCAAGACTCCCTTGGGATTGACTAATAGGAGCACCTTCAGAATGCTGAAGAACAACAGTAGGATCATCATCTGTACTAACATAATTGGTAGTAGTAGAATATCTCTTAAAACCTGGTGGATAGCCATGCTTCTTATAGAATGTTTCCAAAGTATGCCTTGGCTTCCCACAAAAAGTACAAAGCCTTGTGTCAATAGAAGGTGTAGCTGGTCTTGGACCATTATTAGTGAATGATCTTGGACCACTACAAAATGACTTTGGCTTGAATTCTTGTTGATTACCTCTAATAGCTTTATTAACAAGCACTTTGGGTTCAATTTGATTACCTGAGGAACTGATCTGTCTTTCTTATTAAACAACTAAAGAAAATGCTTTGTTGGTTGTGGGAAATGAATCTAGCATCATTATTTGAGATCTAACAATGATATATTGATCATTCAGACCCTTCAAAAATCTTATTACA